>NC_071255.1:4046736-4079236 GCF_023375685.1 Ictalurus furcatus | reverse complement strand
CTTCTTAACAATAGTTTATGCCAAAGACTCATTTATACCCATGCTTCAGTGAATAATCTCACCTGTAATCTCAGCTGTAGAAGACGATGGGTTCCCTTTTGGGTCAGGTTCCTCTCAAGGTTTCTTCCTCATGTCGTCTTGGGGAGTTTTTCCCTCGACACCCGGCTTGCCCGGGTTAGGGATCTAAAGCTACATCCGGATTTCTAAAAAGCTGCCTTTTGCTTTGACGTGAAGCTTATTTCAGAGCATGTGAAAGCGATGGATGAAGCTTAAAACTAATATTTACTCGATCTCTCCGCAGAGGAGTGTGTCAGAGAACTCTCTAGTAGCCATGGATTTCTCAGGGACAATAGGCAGGGTGATCGACAATCCCGTGGAAGCTCAGAGTGCCGCTCTGGAGGAGGCCCATGCCTGGAGGGTGAGCATCAATACGCAGGGTTTATGAGAAAAGTCTGGCTTGGGTACAAGTTTGTCCCAGTGTCTATTCTTATCCAAACTTGTGCTTCTTTTTTTTTTCTTTTTTTTGGGTCACAGAAGAGAAGTCAGCGCATGAACACTTTGGGGAGCCCGAGTCCACTCCACCCCTCATCATTAAGTGGAGGTACTAATTTTATTTGATTTATTTAATGTACTTGATTAGCAGCTCTTATTTGTCAATTCATGTTGAGGCAAAAAGTCTAGAAATACTGTTTTCCTGCATGATATTTACAACCTTTTGTTTGTTCTTTACCTCTCAGTGATACACAAAACTCAGCTTTGGTTTCACGGTCGAATCACAAGGGAGGAATCGCACAGGATGATGCACCAACAGGGCCAAGTGGATGGGTACGCATCTTTATAAATATAAGGACATTCTGTCAAATTTAGCCTACTTCCTATTTATTGTTGTAATTTTTTTATCTTTCTCTTCTGGGGTCAGATTGTTTCTCTTAAGGGACAGCCAGAGCAACCCGAAAGCCTTCGTGCTTACCATGTGTCACCACCAGAAAATCAAACACTTTCAAATTTTACTGGTAGGCAATATACCGCATGCTAAATTTTCTCACAGATTAGCATTTTGAATTTGCCAAGACCGTACAAGACATGACGCTTCATCCAAATCAACAGATTTCTTGACATGCAATGTCGTTTGTTCTGGCAACTTCAGTGTGAAGAGGACGGTCAGATGTTCTTCAGCCTTGACGACGGCACCACCAAATTCACGGACCTGATCCAGCTGGTGGAGTTCTACCAACTCAACCGAGGAGTCCTCCCTTGCAAACTCAAGCACCCGTGCACCATGGTGGCCTTATGACCTCCCAAACCTACCATTGGTTCTCTTGAGAATCGGAATGTTTAACCTGGCTTAATGATGTTCAAGTGACTGGCTGTCCACTGACAAGTACTCTGTGGGCATTCCTATATGATTTCCAGAGGAATTGCAAGCACTAACAGGGCTGTGATGAAGCTATCTAGAAGCTATCGAGATAAGATCTTGGTTGGCAGCAAGCCTTTATCCACTGGTAAACGCTAAAGGTTCTTCCTCGTACAGTCATCAGGGGGTCCTTTTTGATGATCTGAATATCCTGTTCAATATAATCAGATGGTCCGTTGTGTTGGAATGAGCTCCATGATGGTGGAGGGTGGACCGTCACAAGGTCCGTCGTTTGGGAAAGATCTCTAGAACCTGTAGACGGTGGAAGACGGACATTTTTACATCTAGTTTGAGTTTGACGTTAAAGCACAGGAAACAGCTGAGCTATAAACAGTGTAGTCTGAACCCAAGAGTCAGTTGAATCCTCCTGTCTTTGTAGATCTATCTAAGATTGCTTGGAGCGATAGGAGGTAAGAGGTCAAAGCACAGGACTGTAAAAGAGACTTTGGACATGGTTTGTGAATGAAATCATACATTTTGCTCTTGCTAGGCCTCTTTCTTCAGCTTCCTCCATCTGGATCAAAAGAATGTTACACTGCTCATATGGTTTATTTATATATACATATATATATATATATATATATATATATATATATATCAAATATAGTTTATAAGCTTTTTCGGATTACTGTCCACTTGACACAACCCCCTTTTGCACTCTGTTTTGACTCTGTGTCACTGTAAAGCCTCAGCTAATGTCCAAATGTTCCACCAACCCTCGAGACATCATTTAAACATTTGCTGCACCCTCTGCTGGCCGTCCAGGGTATTACAGCCTGAAGTGGGTGCTTGGATCAGCTTCACTACTGCCACCATTAGAAAGGGCACCTTGAAATGGACAGAAATTGGAAAAAAAAAAACAGTGGAAAAATAACCACTACAATCCCCTGAAAAATGGCAAACTGCAGGGAGCGCCGTTATAACGGATGCCGTCTTTTTATTTTATTTTTATTTAGAGACGAAATCAAGAGGCAGGAGTGACCAGATCTGCTTGTTTGTCCTTTCAGTGTATTGGTAGATCAATAGGACAGTGCACTGTGAAGCTTCCAGAACAGCTGGGGCTCTGTTTCCTTTACTGCCTTGTTCAGTAAGTAGCACGATACGTGTACGGATTTGTAACGATGTTTTCAAATCGTGACTTTACGGGAGAGCCGTCTTCTTTAGTATTTACTTAATAACGTGTTAAGCTAGACGGAAAAGGCCTGGCCGCGGTGTCTACGAGCTCTGCCGAGCGATCGTGATTTTTACACAGATATAAATGCAAATGATGCAATCATTTTTATGTGTCGTTTCCGTGGATCTATTTATTTATCTGGATCTGAATGATTACTTGAAATTTAGTGAACTTCTCAGCGCTGTTCTGTACTGCTCTTCCGCAAATTCGTTTTTTGCAAACGTATCGAGCCTCACGTGTTTGATTTCGCCTAATATACTAACCATGTTTTGTTGAGCTCTTCACTATCGTCTGCTGTATCGTCGCGTTGTACTTTTAGGCCTCGTCATCATCACCATTATGTCGACTAACACAAACGTTTTGTCGTGCGTAATCGTGGCCATATTTCCGCTTTGCTCACTGATTTTCTTCAGTCTTTCATGAAAAAGGGAAAGACTCGTACTAATGCGTTTTTTTTTCCTTTCTGAGATTTGCACATTATTGCATTAATGAAAATCGGAAGAGTTGTGCTCATTTTGCTCGTGTTTTGTGCTGTTGGTGGCCAGAAATTGGTCCACATAACCCCACTGTCTTGTGAGGAAACATACTTTTTTTAAAAAAAATGTCATTTTTCTTGTATTAGCACTTTTTTTTTTTTTTTTTTAACATCCTTGGAGAAGATTCCAGGCCAGAGAGAAACGTGAAACGCAATACACAGATGGCTTATCGTTCGTGACGTGAGGATGACATCACGCCGAAAAGCAAACCCTTCATCGCGTTGCTCATTGCTCAGCAGGTGATTTTGCTTTTTAAGAATTAAATGCAGACTCTCCAGTCACAGCCCTAAGGCACACTCATAGGGCATTGTTTGTACTCCGAGAAGGACCTAAAGGCATCCTGAAAGGAACATCTTGCTGAAGAAGGGGTTCCTCCCAATGGGGGTTTCATTCATATGAACTAGATGTCGATTGCTTGGAGCCTCTCCATGGTATCACGGTAGAAAACCTACTACAGATCACAGACACCATGTTGTGAAAATGCAGGAACATTCACAGAATAATCGTACACCCTTGAAAGAGACGATTCTGGTGACGGTTATCCGACTTTTATCTTTTTTAGCGTTTTACTTTGACCTATGAACTCCTATGGAAACCTCGTTCTTGTGAGCCAGTAGAAAACAGATGGGCCAGGGGAAAAAGAATTTGGAGGAGCTGCTAGTTATTATGAAGCCTCGGCGTTTTCTTACTGTTGCTTGGCGCGAACCTGAAAAAACAATATTAACGCCCTGTCTCGTTTCCTTGAAGCCGTGTAGCATCGCAGCCCTAGTTTGATTTGTAGCAATACCATTTCGGCTCAATCTATAATTTCATCAACGTCTAGTTTCATCCAGTTACATCTTTGTGCTGCTTTTTTTTCTTTCTTTTTTTTCGCCCCTCATTAAAATGATGATTTCTGTCACCTTCACAACACTAACAAATAATAACGATTCTGTGTCTGCAAAAATAAAACCGTAAAAAGCCTATAGATTTGACACTGTATTTTAGGTTTCCAATCACTATGTTCATGTTTTTGTTTTGTTTTGTTTTGTTTTCCACGATGGCTTACAAAATGAAGAAACTTGACATTTATTGGGGGTTTTTGTGTGTGTGGCTTTTTTTTTGTTTGTTTGTTTTTGTTTTTTTTAGTGTGAATATAATATTTTATTCTGTTTCTCAATGTTCAAGGTCATTTAACGTTTAAATTAAGCTGGTTAAAAAAAAAAAAAAAAAAAAAAGTCCGGGGTGAACTTCTTGTGGTCACAGTAACTATTAAGCTAAAAGATGGGGGTTTTTTTTGTTTGTTTGTTTTTTCTCCACAGAATACACTTTGAAAATGCTAACCTGGCCGTCGTGGACAGTGTGTTTTTGTTTATACACAGTGAAAGCTTAAGCATAATGTCCTGATGTTCAGATGAGCTGGTGTTGTGAATCATTTACAGCGTGTGTCAACTGTCGAGAATATATATATATATATATATAAAGAAATGAATGTAACTGGGTTGCTCAGGGTTGATGTGGAGCCTGATGACGGCCGGTCCCCAGGACTGGCGCCGTTTCTAGAACTTTCTATAAACTTTCTAGTCTTTTACCTTTGACAGCTCATGATGTTATCATTGAGTTTTAGGATGGACCCGTCTTTTCTAGTTTTTGTGTTGTTTTTCATGCCATATAATGAACGTGAAACAGTGCTGAAATGTTAGTTTCTTCTTGGTTTTAGCTTTACTTTGTATTATGAAGCATAAAATCCAGCAGGTGCCTCAGACCTCCACCCTTGTCTTCATTTACTGTACACCAACACACTAACCAGATTTTTGTATATATTCGACGGCTAGGATTGGTTTCTGTCTTTTATATCTTTCTGGGCAATAGGGCGGCAGTCTTTAATCCGAGACACCTAAACATCCCGGTTAGGCGTCCCACTTATACCATACACCTGTTGTCATCGGGGTGGTCACTGGATCTTATTGACCTGCAGTGCGTAAGCCCCTTTCTTTAGTAACAATAACACACGTGTCTTCGCTCCTCCTGTTACCGTGCAAAAAAAAAAAGTGTGACTGTACATACACATAAATATATACATAAAATATATGTTTTTCAGGGAATTAAAAAAAAAAAAAATCAAGAAAAAAAACTTTTCCTTTTTTTCCTGTACTGATAATGTGCTTTGCTTGGTCTTGTAAATAGCTGAATGGCTTAAAAAAAATGCTAACTGTAACCTTTTCAGGTATTTTTGTACAAATTAAGGGTCTGCTATATTCTGTTTATTGTAAGTAGAATAAAACATTAATACATTGCTATAACTTTGCCTGGGCTCATGTTATCTTAGCAAGTGAGGTACAGCAATGAAAAATTTGGTCGGGAAAATAAGACGACACAAGGCGACATGGTGGTGCAGAAGGTATCGTTGCTCGTTTACAATTCCAGGGTTTCTGGTTTGATCCTGAGCTCCGGTTACTGTCTATGTACATGTTCACGCTCTCCCTGTGTCCAAATGCGTCCCTCTGAAAAAAGTCTTCCAGTTTTCCTCCAACAACATACAGGCAGGTGGATTAGCTGCGATAAATTGCCCCTAGGTATGAATGAGTGTGTGAATTGTGCCCTGTGATGGACTGTTAGCCCATCCAGGGTGAATTCTCCACTCTACAATCCAGTAAGGTTCCTAACCCTGGTCCTGGAGAACCCCTTGTTTTACTCATTTCTGCATACCTGATTCAACTAATCAGCATTCCTGAGTTAAAGTGGGCATGTGGAAAACACTCAATTGTGAAGGACCATTGGTTCTCCAGGACCAGGGTTGGGAACCTGGGCACCTGGAAAGAGCAATTACTGAAGACAAGTTAATAAGTGTGGAGCAAATGTCAAGAAGGGAAATGCTTATGAGATAGACATACCTTATGTGGAATGAGTCATCATTGTCACAGGGATCTGTAAACCCCATTCTAAACCAAATACTAAACTGCTACCATCCAATGCGGGCAAGTCTTGGGACAGGATAGGCTTTTAATGAGGAACAGGTCAAGACTTAAAAAGCTGTAGGAGCAACAAAAAGTCTTAAGTCATTTTCTAATTAATGCTCAAAGAGCACATCCAAAACCTGGGATACAGTAGATCCCACCATGGTATCAAATGCGTAGAAGCTGGATGTAAAAGACTAACCTTTCATAAAGGGTGTGCTGAAAAACAAAGAGTCCTGTCAAACTGTATGCCATCCAGCATTGGCAGACAAATCCTGTAAATGGTGATGAAAGATTTGAACCTAAGACAACAGGTTCCTAAACAATGGGTGACTCCCGATTATCTTCAATAGTGGTAGCTCAGTGGTTAAGGTGTTGGTCTACTGCTCAGAAGGTCATGAGGTGCCATTGTTGGGCCCTTAACTCTCAATTTCTCAGATGTATGAAGTGTATGCCAAATACCATAAATGTAATGTAAATGTAATAACCAGCACCTCACTGTTCACCCGCCAACACAATGAGAATTGAAGAGGACAATGCCACAACACTATCTGTGAGCAGCGGTGCCAATGTCTATGGTATGCAGTGTTCCGCTACAGCGATATGGCAGACTGGTGGAAAAGCCAATTCACTGAAGGGGAATGATCGTGAGAGATGTCTATCTTCTTCACCTCAGGGCAGCCAATCTGCCTACCAGCATGTTTCATAGGGATACAACATCCACTAGAGGGCAGTACTGTATCCCCTGTTTCCATGTTGACTTGTCATTGTATGCCAGTTAGAAATGTGATTGTATACACACATGAACAACCACTGAGGGGTTTGTTTGTTTTCACTTTTCATTATTGTTTTGGTTGTTGTCAGGAGCTCAGTATCAAATGTTATACTGCAAACATAAACTTTAAACTAGTTACTAATCAGATCCAAAATATCATTCACTAGCTGAGGTGCGAAATAATAATGTATCATTATTTTGTTACTGTACTAGAGTTTTTCTTTCTTTTACACTTTAAAGACAAAAAAGCTCTACATTTTACTAAGTACATTTCCAAATACATCAATGTTTATCAATATCTATGAATATATTCCGTGAAGTGATGATGTGGTCTAAATTCCTAACAAATCTAAACATTAACCGATGTCCTACCGGCACTCCTGCCTTCCCTGAAATGTTTGGTGTAAGGCAAGGGTGTTGAATCTTTTCCACAACGAGCCAGTGTGGGTGCAGGTTTCCAACAAATCAGGAGCCTCATCTGATTCCACCTGTTTCATCAATTGATTTTGCATTTCAAATGTGGATCCTGCTTGTTTGGAATGAAAAACCCCTCCGGTGTAAGTCTAAGCCTTTACTAGAACAGAGTCCTGTGGATATACTACAACAATTTCAAATGTATGAAAGGCATAATACTAGCTAATAAACTAGGCCAGGAAAATCAAGGAAAGGGATTTACATCCTACAACTGAAATAGAGTAGCATAGATATTTAGGAAACCAGACCCTCACCAGATCTGTAATAATATGTACACTTCTTTTTTTGCATTATGGTATCTGCTTAGAAGACATGAACATTAAATGCTGGTTGGTTAAGGAAACTGTTAGCTTATTGTAAAAAAAAAAAAAAAAAAAGACTTACGAGGATCACTCCTAGCATTTAGTAGTTTGTTAAACAAAATACAAATAGCATTAGATGACCTGATTTCAAAACATGACAGAAGAAACTATAGATATTCCACCAAATTGAGTGAAGATATGAAGAACATCATACTTTTTGTCTTAACAATGCCAAAACAGCACCAAGATCAATGTTAAGATTCATGAGTCTTTCCATTGGTTGGGTGTGATGTTTATTGTGGTAAGGGAATCTGAAATAGTAATGTCAGTTCTAGAAGTTGAAGTGTTGGAAGCAGGAAAAATTGGCAAGTAAGGATCTGAGTGACTTTGACCAGGGCCAAATTGTGATGGCTAGACGACTGGGACAGACCCTCCTCTAAAACGGCAGGTCTTGTAGAGTGTTCCCCGTATGCAGTGGTTAGTACCCACCAAAAGTGGTGCAAGGAAGGACAACCAGTGAACAAACCAGGGAGCGAAGGCTAGCCCGTCTGGTCCCATTTTTGCTGAAAAAAGTGCATGCTGGCTCTGATAGAAAGGTGTCAGTACACACAGTGTTAACATCACAGCTTGCTGTGTGGGGCATCAGAACCGGACCATGGAGCGATGGAAGAAGGAAGGCTGGTCTGATGAATCTCATTTTCTTTTACATCATAAGGTTGGACGGGTGTGTGTGCACCGCTTACCTGGGGAAGAGATGGCACCAGGATGCATTATGGGAAGAAGGCAAGCCAGCGTGACGTAATACTGGACAGCTTCATCGATTGGTTAGAGCATATTTGACTATGGACTCAACGTGTTCAACATAGCATTACTTCCGGTACACGCACACAGTGAGTTATGTATCACAGCCCCCCCCGTTTAACATGAGCATGTAAACATCTCAGATGACTAAGATGTCGCACATACCTGCAACAGGGCCACTTGTATATCTCCTTTGTGTTGTATTGGTTTTTTTTTGATGATGATGGATTTGATGTGTCTCACATGTCTTTCAATAAATCCATTACTTTTCAGGAAGTATGGTGAACTTGTTGTGTGTTTTATTCCCCAGTCAGCTGTGAATTTCCTGAAAGGTCATCCTCGGTACTGTGGTTATCTGTCATTATTTCATCTGGTCAACTAAATAAAGACATGTACATATGCATTTTTTGTGCAACTATGTAGCTGCTGACTGGTATGGGCATTTCATCAACCAATGGGTATTTGGAATACCTGTCCACAGTAAGCAGGTATTGATACCATGAATGTTGAACAGATCCAACGTCAGGTCCTGCCCTGGCTTTGTGGGTGTTTTGAGTGGAATGAGAGGTTCTTTGGGTTGTGCGTCTTGATGTTCTGCACAGGTATTTCAAGATCTGCACAATTTTTCATTGTCTGTGTTTATCTTTGTCCAAGAAACACTTTCTCGAGCTAACCTGCGTGTCTTTTTAATACCGTGGTGGGCTGCCTGGAGCTGAGTCAAAATGTCATGGATTGTGGGATAAGCATTTGTCTACCCTTAAAGCTCACCTATTATGGTTTTAAATGTCTCATACAATAGATTTATATGCATCCAAGGTCAAAAACACTTTAATTTGCTCATAATTTAAACTGCAGATGTCTCAGATTGGTCTATCACTGTCAGCGTGGTTCAAAAGGAAACGCCCACTACCATAACGAGTTTCAGCTCCGTCTGATTGCGAGCAGCCGATAAAGACCAGAGACGGGGTTTTTTGTTACAAACCTACTTAGGTTAGTACAGGAATCTGGAATCTGGAATCACTAACGACTCGTTTCAGCTGTTCAGAATCGGATTTTTCTTTTGGGAGACAATAACCCCGATTGTCGTACGCTTTTTGAATTTTTGAAACTTTGCAGACTTTTTACATTCACAAACAGCTCTATAACATGCTACGTGAACGGGAATATCTGAAAAACCCATAATTGCTGCACTTTAAATAAAACTCCTGCTTCTATGGCAGGTTCATCTTGGAAAGGCCAATAGCTGCATAGGTCTTTTGGCAGGTCTTGAATTCTGTCTGGCCATCCTTGATGGATGACTTCTTTTAATGCATTGAGCTTGGGGTCTTTTGCAGACTCTGTTCTAAGAATCTCCTGTTTGTTCGGGGAGAAGTTTACGATTGCAACAGTATGATACTCAGAGTCTTCAAATTCTGTATCCAGCCCATCAATGTGTTAATCAAGTTCAATGTCTTCGTTGCTTTCAGGGTTTGGCAGGCAGCTGAGGGTGTCTGCTAGAATCATTTGACTTCCCACGATGCTGTAGTTGTATCCTGGGGGGAGCAGCATGCAGAGGCTTTATGCATATGGTGACGAGAGGTTTGTGGTCCGTTAGTACGATGAATGATTTTCCATATGAGTATGTGTGATCTTGCTACATACCGTACACAATCAGCAAGAATTTCTCTTTCGATGTTGCTATATCTTGACTGATAATCAGTTAGAGTCCTTGAACCGAAAGCAATGGACCTGTTGTCTTGCACCAGTGCTATGCCAATGCCACTCTGTGATGCATCTACCTCCAGTGTGAGGGTGGCTGTTGGATTGTAGTAGTTCAAGAAAGTGTCAACAGTCACTGTTGTCTTTAGGTCCTTGAAGAATTTCTGATAATCTGTGTCCCATGTCCACTGTGAGTCACTTTTCAGCAATCCCCTCAGATTGTGAGCTTTATCTGCAAACTTTGGTATATAAGGGGACAGGTAGTTTAACATTCCCATGAATCGATGAAGGTCGTCCTTTGGCCGGGTCTGGTTTGATGCCTTTGTCTGTGTACCGGTTTCCAAAGAAGGATATGCTCTGCTGCTCGATGATACATTTTGTCACTGTTGAACATCAGACCTGTTTCTACAGCTCTTTCCATTAGGCTTATCAGATTCCTGTTGTGGTCCTCCTCGTCAGCTGCACATACTGCAACGTCATCTGCTTTGCTGATGACATTTTTTGATGAAGACCTTTTTTAAGAATTTGGTCCATTTTGGCTTGAAAAAGGTCCTGCGACACACTGAGACCAAATGGAAAGCGTCTCCAGCAGTCTCAGCCAAAAGGAGTGTGAAACGTAGATAGGATTTGTGACTCCTCGTCAAGACGTATCGACCAGTATCCGACTTTTGCATCTAATTTGCAGAACACTTGTGAGGGTACCTCTTAAGGCTTTCGTTTAGTTTCTGTGGGTCTAGACAGATTCGAAGGCAAGACCGGAACACCAATCTATGTGATCTTTGACTTTTCGCAGGACTCCTTGGTCCACAAGTTTATTTAACTCGCTGAAGTTTGTCCATGATGTGGATACTACATTTTCGTGCTGGGTTTTATGAATGGGTTTGCACTTTCCTTTAGGATGAGCTTTGCTGTGCTATTGAAACTGCAAATTTTATCGAACTGGTCTGGGTATTTCTCTGTTAGTTCTTTAAGGCTTTTGTGTTGACAGGTACTCGCTTTTGTTGGTCTTTCCCTCATGTCCATGATTTTCTCTTTCAGCCATCGCATCAACATTTACTGTCACAAGGCTAAGGAGCTCATTTGTGGGTAGTCCATCTACAGCTGGTCCAGGTACGTCAACGACATAGAACTTTGCATCTATCCATCTGGATTGTTTGTTCTGGCATGGTATGTTGATGGTTCCAAAGCAGGGGATAACATCACCAGTGTATGATGTTACTTTTACATCGGATGCGGGTTTTAGATGTTCCATGCGGGAGTGTGTTTCCAAATGCCCCAGTATCTATTTTCAGTCGAACCGTGTATGCATGTCCTTGCAGGAGAGGTGGTTTAACATTCAAATTTGTATATGTCTCATCTCTGGGTGGTTTCACATGGATACTCTTCTTTACATTTGTGGTCTTTCCTTGGGTTAGTGTGGCTTTGGTGTCTGTTGTGTATGCATGACTTACTTCTTCTGCACTGGCTGGATAGCTGTCATTTCTTAAAGCGTCAAAAGGAGTACTGGCAATGATGAGCTTGATTAGACGTTCATTAAGCTCACTGTCGGTAAATTGGCATTTCAGTGCTAAAGTTCTGGCTATAGTCACAAAGTCGTCGATGCTCTCATTTGGTTTTTGTCTCTATTGCATGAGATGGAGTCTGTGGATTCTGAAGTTCACATTTAATTTTAGTTGCCCTTCAAAGAAATTCCACAAGGTATCTGGCCTTTTCTTATCTTCATCACTGAGCCCCCTTGCATTGAGTTGTTTTAATCCTTCAACTCCAAATAACGCAACATGGAAAACATATCAACTGTTTAAACTGAGTAAATATACCATTTTATTTTTAAAAAAGGGTAATTTGATGGCCACAACACGTCTCAAAAATGTTGGGACAGGGGCAACAAAAGGCTGGAAAAGTAGGCGTTGCTAAAAGGAAACAGCTGGAGGTTGATTGAGAACAGGTCAGTAAGATGACTGGGTATAAAAAGAGTATCTTAGAGAGGCAGACTCTTTCAGAAGTAAAGATGGGCAGGGGTTCACCAATCTGCGAAAAACTGCGTCTACAATTCATGGAACAATTTCAGAATAATGTTCCTCAATGTAAAATTGCGAAGACTATGAACATCTCCGGATTCTCTGAATCTTTTGATGATATTACGTACTGTAGATGATGAGATCATGGGTTGATACCAAAGCAAGTAATTACCAAGTCTTGAATAATTTTCAAATGAACATTCTGAGCCATATCAAGAGCACATCCAAAACCTGGGATAGATCTGTTAATAGGATCAAATGTTTAGAAGCTGGGTGTAAAGGACATTCACCCATTATAAACTAAAATGGGAGGGCACTAAAGACAGAAGTCCTGATAAACTCTGCAGGGCATGCAGCAACGGCAAACAAATTGTGTAATTGGTGATAAAATATTTGCATGTGAGATAGGGACAACATTTTCCTGAGCAACAGGAGCTGCCAGGGTGGCTCCACTGGATTATCATCATTTACAAGTGTCTCACTGAGTAATTGATGATGATTGACTGCTTAAAGCAGCACATATGCCCATGGGTAAGCAAGTGTACTTGCACCCAATGCCACATTACTATCTGTGAGCAGAAGTGCCAATTGGTCATGGTTTTGTCATAGCATTTACAAATTGTGTCCTCTTGCTTTGGCAATATGGGAGACTGGTGGAAAAGGGGTAAGATTGTGAGACATGGGACTGCTTCCAAATGAAGAAGTTATTTGTCACATACATTACAGCACAGTGAAATCCTTTTTTTCACGTATCCCAGTTTGTTAGGAAGTTGGGCTCAAACCACAGGGTCAGAGCAGAGAGGGTTAAGAGCTTTGCTCAAGAGCCCTATAGTGGCAGTTTAGTAGTGCTTGGGCTTGAACCACCCACCTTCTGATCAGTAACCCAGAGTCTTAACCACCATATAACCAGTGTTCCTGGGACAGGCTCCAGAGCCACCAGGACGCAGGTTCCCAACCCTGGTCCACAAGAACCCCCTGTCCTGTACATTTTAGTCATTCCTGCTACCAACACACCTGACTCAACTAATCAGCATTCCTGAGTTTAAGTGGGCATGCTACAGTGCTCCAGGACCAGGGATGGGAACCTGTGCACCAGGATGAAGCAATGTTTGGGGATAATAAATGTGTGTCAAGATGGAAAAGGCTTAAGAGATAGACATGCCTTATATGAAATAAGCCATCATGGAACTGTAAACCACAACCTAAACCCAATGCTAAACTTCTACCATCCAATGGGGCAAGTGTTGGGACAAAATAGGCTTTTCCTAAAGAGGAACAGGTCAAGACACAAAAAGCTGTAGAACTAAAAGTCATCATATCTGTAAGATGAGAGAGGTAATATGAAGATTATTTGGTACCAAACTACTGAGCCAAAGTGCGAAGCTCAGGGGTTTGCCAAAATGTGTGAGGCTAACTCTGAGTGATGTCAAGAGCACATCCAAAAACTGGGATAGATCCCACAATATGATCAAATGCTTTGAAGCCAGGTCAAAAGACATTTATCTTTTATAAAGTAGCATATGAGAGGGTTTTGAATGCCAGAAGTCCTGTTAAACTGTGCCAGGCATGAAGCAATGGCAAACAAATTCTGTAATTGGTGATGAGATATTTGCACATGAGCCTGGGACAGCAGGTTCCCGAGCAATGGGAGCTGCCAGGGTGGCACCCCTAATCTTCCATTAACAATTCCTCCCTGTGGGACAATAGGTAATGAACAGGCTTTCTCTTGAAGAAGGCAATTTGAAGGTTATGTGTAGGAATACACAATGCAGGACATTTGACTGTGGGTAAGCAAGTGTGTTCACACCTAATGCCACATCATTATCTATGAGCAGATGTGCCCATGCCTACAGTTTAGCTTCAGCATTTATCATTTTTGGTCCCTTGCTTTGGCGGAAAGGGCAATTCACTGACGGGGGAAAGGTTGTAGGACATGACTGACATCCATTTTCTTCAAGTAGCAGTTACTTTTGCATCACAGCACCTTAATTTGTGTGTACTATGACCTGTGGATTCGCAAACTTTGGTATTGAGAGCTGATGGATACCAAGTGGACGGCACTCTGGTCTCTTTGGTTGGTAAAAATATAGTACTACTTAATGATAAGCAGTTCATCATACTGGACATTTGCCTCTCTGGTTACGTACTGTTGCTTGGTGTACATCTGAGGTGGGAAAGCTATCTCTTTTACTGACGTAGAGTTTTTGTAATACAATTTCTCTCTCTCTCTCTCTCTCTCTCTCTCTCTCTCTCTATCTATCTATCTCTATCTGCCTTCTGGATTTTCTTGTGTAAGGATAGGAGGATGGTGTGCATGTGTGAACTAGGCAAAGAGACTGGTCAAATCCTAGGATCAACTGCACTTATGCTAGGTTAACATTAATATTAGTGCTGCTCTCTAGTGGGAAAACTTAGATTTGATCGTCATTTGTCCCATTTAGAATATGATTAAAATACATGTTGAAACTAATTTTAGTCTTAGGTTTCAGAATCAGAATATTTCATTTGCTGTGAACAAAGAATTGAAGTCAACATCAGTACTTGGGGTCTTGTGGGAAATAATCAACAATGGGATAAATCATGTGCCCCATTGCAAACCCTGAACTGGACCTTTTTTCTATAACTGCACATCTTGAAGTGTTTCTTCCACTTATAGCACAACAATTTGCCAATGATTTCATTTTTTTTAATGTATTAATGGACATTGTACTTCATATCCACTTGTAGGTAAATTTAGTGTTCCATCACCACTCACACTGAGACTAATAGGACAAAACAATAACATACCGAGTGTTACTGAAGGTACTGCCACTGGACACTTCTTCCAGAATGTTAAATAAACGTCTCTTCCAAAAATGATTCGATGTTTTTTCTTGGTTAGATAACAGATTTTTACATTTGTTTATTATTAGTATTAGATTATGTGGAGCATCTACCATAGAAGTTCCTGTGTGCCTCCTGTGTGTTGTTGTTGTTGTTGTTGTTGTTGTTACATTAGAAATGATAATGTATCAGAATAAGTTAATTAATAATATTATTTCATTGTTGTTTACATTATGGAATGTGTGCTTTTTTTGTTAAATCGTTGCTTGTGGTTGGTGTAAATCTCAACCTTGACCACTAGATGGCAGGCAATTACTAGAACAGAGTCCTGTGCACTCTCAACACAAATGAATGAAAGGCTTCTTTCTAGCTGCTAAACAAGGACAGAAAAGTCAGGGAGAGGGATTTACACCCTACAAATGAAATTGGAATAGAAGATTAGACCCTCACTAGATGAACATATGTACACTTCTTTGGTATATTATGGAATCTCTTTACAAGAAGTCAACATTAAAGTGCACCTATTATGGTTTTTCAAATATTTCCTTTCATGTAGTGTGTTATAGAGCTGTTTATGAATGTAAAACGTCTGCAAAGTATCAAAATCAAAGCGAACGACAACCGGAGTTATTGACTCTCAAAAGAAAGAACCGATTCTGAACACCTGAAACGAGTCGTTAGTGATTCCAGACTCACTTCCTGTACAAACCTACGCACAAAACCCCGCCTCTGGTTTTCATTCTCGCGAACAGATGACTAATCACGACAGACTGGGACATCTGACCAATCAGAGCAGAGTATGCTCTCTGAAAGGAGGAGTTTACAATGAATACTTCAGAACAGATCATTTAACAAGTCGTTTGTGACGCTGGGGGAAATAAGCTAATGCTGCAATTTGAATGATGACCCATTTAAGTGTTTTTGACCTTGGAGGCATGTACATGACCTCTTAAACAAAATTAGGTACGTTTCAATACCATAATAGGTGAGCTTTAAATGCTGGATGGTTAAGCAAACTGCTTGCTTATTGTAAAATTGCTTATTGTACTTTTAAATCAAGTCATCCAATACTATATTTTTTCATTGTTTAATGAACTACTAAATGCTAGGAGTGCCTAGCATTTCATAGTTTATTAAACAAAAATAAAAATCCCCTTCTAAAAAAAAAAATAAAAAAAAAAGCATGACAGATACAAACTATAAATATTCAACCTAATGGACTACAAAGATCCTACTACAGCTGTTTTTGAGAGTGAAAATATGAAGAACATTTTTAGATGAACAATGGCAAAAAATAAAATAAATGCACCAATATCAATGTAAAGATTCATGATTTTAGTTGTTTATGGGCGTGGTGGTATATTGCGATAAGGGAATCTGAAATAGTCATGCTTTTAGAGATCTACCGAGTAAGGCATACTGAGACAGATCATTATTAATAATATATTACAGAAAAAAGTTCACTAGGAATATGCTCCAGCATTTGTAAAATGGTGTAAAAACTGGAGCAAACTGTGTTTATACATAAATTAGCAATAATTCTTTTTAAAATGATGGGCAAAAACAAGTCAAATATGAAAAACTGGAGCCCCAAAGACAAAGCACTACGTTAATGACCTTAGATCATTTTGTACATCCTTAATTTTGAATGAGGCCAATCAAAAAAGCTAATAAGAGAAATTTATTAGAATAGAAATGATTGCAAAGGCTGGTGAATTCTTAACAATGAAATATGTTCCTTTAAAACACACATCTGTATTTGTAAGCACTGAAAAGCAAAAGCATTTAGATATAGATGCTTGGTTTGTTTTTTTTTTTGTTTTTTTTTAATGAATTCTATCTATCTAATTCTATCTATGAATTCATTACTAAGAATCTGATGGTGCTTTTTCAAATTTTTCAGTCTTGGCAAAAGTCTGTTAAATAATTTCTATTATGGAAAATTTTGTTTGTCTAAAAACTTCACATGTAATATTTCCAGTATTTTAAATGCTTTATGAACTTGTATGCTTTTATATGCTATGAATTGATCATTATTTATCATTGTTTAAATATAAAATAAAATAAGGGATGGAATAAAATGTTGCGTTTATATGTATGCAGATGGAAAATGGATCTCGTTAACTCCTTGTGAATCAGCTTTTCCTGCCGTGCAGTGCCGCACTCTGATTGGCTGACTGAAAGGTGCGCTCAGCAGATAAAGACGCGGGCTCCTGTATGCCATTCTGCTCTGGATGAGGGTGTACTCTGTATGTGTGTGTGTATGAGTGTGTAGGTGTGTGTGCGTGAGTGTGTATGTGTATTTTCCACATTGAAAAGGGTGTGAGTGAACACAGAGGAGGAGGAGGAGGACTGCCTTTTTTTGACTGATACTGTAAGTACACTGTTGCCTGGTCAAGTGCAGCAAAAGCAAACCTCTATTCGTATGAGACTGTGTGTGTGTGTGCGTGAGAGAGAGAGAGAGAGAGAGAGAGAGAGTGCGAGAGATCACACTTGTTGAATGATCAGGTTAGAGAGCAAGGTTCAATTGCAGTGTGGAAAAGTGCTCAGTAAAAAAAAAAAAAAACAAGGTACATGTGTACTGAACTTATTGGCTTGTGTGTGTGTGTGTGTGTGTGTGTGTGTGTGTGTGTGTGTGTGTGTGTGAGTATAAACATCTGTGTATGGCTATAGAAATTACTCGGCAACACTTCCTATGAACCTGAATGCATAATTTATTATAATAGTGCTTATTCTTAACTAAACACTGCATCTGCATTGCTTCTGTAATCTCCTAAAGAAAATGCTTTGTAAAGTGTTCTATATTGTTTAAAGGCTTTCAAATACTGCTAATAAAGATTAGAAGCATAGGCATAAAGCTTTATAAACACTATGGGCTTCACAGAAAGAGAAAAACAACCCCTTGATTAGAGGTGAATGGATACTGTACTAGATTAGCACTCATTCAATTATAGGAAGGTGTATGTGTATATGTATGTATGTGGATCTATCTATCTCTCTCTCTCTCTCTCTCACTCTCCCTCTCTCTCTCCGTATGTATGTGTGTGTGTATATATATATATATATATATATATATGTGTATACACATTCATATATATATGTGTGTGTGCGTATATATTATATGTAAAACTGGGGAGTCACGGGTCCTTTTGTGTAAGAGTGGAGGGGTTTAAGAGCATTAACACTATTTGCCATCATGTAATCAAATAGACCTGTAGCCCTGTGCCTGAGCTGATGACCTCTCTCTCTCTCTCTCACTCACACACACACACACACACACATGCCTGCATTAGTGTGTATTAATGTGGATTAGAAAGTGTTTACTTGAGAGTAGTGGAGACAGCAGAGCTTAGGAGATTATTCACCAGCGTCATCACTCCTTCAGAGTATTCCCTGCATTTTAGGGAAGTTTCACAATTGTTTAAGTGAGGAGTTCGAGAAAAGCTGTGACTTTTGATTGACAATATAATGATATAATAAAAGAACATTATTGAGGTGTGCACGTGGCTTGTTCTAGGAAAATAATCCATATTTTCCCCAACAGAAAAGTGTTTTATTCCTTTTTGCCAATGATATCATTTCTTTTAAATTGATTTAAAGAACAATGTGTAGTACTTCTTGCAGTATCTGTTTACGGTCATGTTCAGTGTTCAGGCCACGAATCAAGCTGGGGTTATCATTTACCAGCTAATTTAAACTAATTTACATTAAACTATCCAGCTAATTTAACGAGCGAAATTGCAAACCAGTTAGCTTACCGTAACGTACTGATTTAAATTTGATGGTGAATTTTAAAGACGGATATTAAGATCACGTTCGTAACAAAAAACAAAATGTAACTAGCTCGCCCATTTAATATAGGCCTACTGATTTACAAAATTTAACAAGCTGAGTAATTAACAAGCTTAAAAACTTATAGTTAATATACTCCTTTAGATTTGATAGTGAATTTTAAAGGCCGGTATTACATTTTTACATGGGAGGCAAATGAGACATCACATCCTGTAAGAATCAGTAACGCCAGCAAAAGATCAAAAGGGATTTTGAATAATAGGAAAGGAATTGTTAAAAAATAAATAAATAAATAAGAAAGAAATAGAGAGATCTCATGTGGTTTGAGATTTGTAATAAGTATTTTGAAGGTTAAAATAAAAATATACGGAGTTAAAAGTTTTCTGTTAAGACGCATAGGTAAGAATATGGAAATTAGAAAGTGAGTAAGCGCTGTACTTCTACCCGAGGATTGGAGCAGTACTGTTTCAATTACAGGATGAAGATGAAATCCCTAGTAATGTACACAAGCTGTAAGTTACTTGTTCATGAAAAGATTCATGTAGCATTCAGTGAGGAGAATCTTGAGGAGAAATGCTCAGAAATTAGTCGAGGTTATTCATCCTTACACAACAGCGCTCCAGTACCTCCAGACTCCAGTGTCAGTGCTTTGTAACAGTAAGTTTGCAGTTTCTTCAACAAGTTATTTCTTCCTTATTAAATTCAAGAGAAAGAAAAAAGAGGCTGGGGAGTGAACAACTGATTATGGCTGTTTACAGTAGCTGTTATAAAGTAAGTGATAACAGGAATTCATTTGTTTCATGGATGTTTCACAACAGTGGGCCTCGTTGATCAAGCTGGATACCGAATGTATTTATTCGCAAATTGTTTTGGACGAGCATTTACCTAAGAAATTTGGTACTTGTGAAAAGGCCAGCAGTTCAGAAAAAGTGGTCCTACTCATGCTCCTGAGTTTGCACACCCCATAGTGATTTATTGCTTACATGACACTGATCAGGACATTATCTGTTGACACTGATGACTCAAAATTAGTTGAGGATGCCTGGTTGTAGTTTCAGGTGAATTGAGTATGCCTGGGTGTGATAGCCTGCGGTATAAATACACACCGCAAACTTAACGACAGTTAAGTCAGACAAGTCAGAACCGACCTTGGAGCTAGGGAGTTGTTGAAGAATTGTATAAATAGAACTATATGTAATATATATTTTTATTAAAAATAAATAAATATATATATATATAACATTTTTTGTTAAATACATATATATATATATATATATATATATATATATATATATATATATATATATATAAAAACTTTTTCAAATGTTAATGTTTATTTATGTCAATGAGATTTAAATGCAAACATTTGCATAGTTAGTAAAACCAACAACCCAGTCTTTTGATTGTGTTCGAATTAAAATATTGAGTGCAGCATAAAGATGATCTCAAGAGAAAGACTTTTCCAGAACAATGTGTTGGAAAATAGTTTCTTTATTTTTTCATCAAGATAACACCAAAAAAAAAAAAAAAAAAGACAAAATTAAGTTTACAGTAATCAAAAATTTGGTAAATTTATACCCCGCTCAGTCGGGACTGGAATGAACAAGTACTATTTCATGATTTGCACGTCAATTTAGGAAAAAGGTTGTTGTTCTGAATATGGAAAAAATAATTGGAGGAAACAGTTTTAAAATGCAATACAATAAAAATGCAATACAATAAAAATGCAATGACACGCAAGTTTCAGATTCCATAGTGCACAAAAACAGTGAAATACATTTAGAGTTTAGAGTATATTTTGAGTATATTTTTATTACTACAGTTTAAGAGAAGACATGTTATAGATGCAATTTATCAAAAAATCTACAAATAAAAAATAATATTCATGTGACCAGTATTGCCATTTCTACCTGTGGTATCTTGACCGATCCCCCAGCATTTTGAACATTTTTCATTGTTTTAGTAGTAGCCATGATGCCACAATCTGCTTGCTAAATGTAAGGCTATTTTTTTAAAAAGTTACTAATTTTGAAAGGAAGCTGTATTTACATGGAAGAAATGGTAAACAAATTGTCAGTCCGTTTTCGAAGACTGCCTTCAGACTGCATTTTTGAGACTGTTTCTTCTTTTGTAAACTCAAAATTGGTTTGTTCTGTTAAACCAGTCGTGATATCCGTAGAAAAGGTTCCGAAATCGTACCGTTTCCTCAGAAAGAGGACAATTTAGATCAAAGATTAACAATGACGCAAGGTATACTATTCCCTAAGACTCAAGTTTGTACGAAAAGCTAGAAATGTTTATGATTACAGTTAGCACATATTCTGTATGAAAGCCTATATTTACAAAATCTCAAACACCACCTCTCCAGGTGTGAAGATGGACATTGCAGAGTTCCGTAAGCGAGGGAAGGAGATGGTGGACTATATAGCCGACTACCTGGAGAACATTGAGAAAAGGCCGGTTTACCCTGAAGTACAGCCTGGCTACCTACGAGCACTTATTCCTGATGTGGCTCCTGATGAGCCAGAGACGTATGAAGACGTGCTTAAGGACATCGAGCGGGTCATCATGCCTGGGGTGAGTCTTGTTCTTTTTTTATTTTATTTTTTTAGCACTGCTGCTATTGAGTCATGATCATTGGTCCCATTTAGTTTGTGTTTAGTGTTGGCCATGTTAGCATTTTGGTGTAAAGAGTGACATTCATAATGATTTATATTTCCACAGGTTTGGAGAAATACTGGTTTTGGTAGTTGTTTTTTTAATCATCTGACTAAGTCTCATTTAGTATCATTTCTTCTTTACAACAGGATGTTATCAACAGTGTATAATGATAACATTCAGGTAGTTTTAACAATCTAAAAGTAGCTGCGTAACCTGACACTGAATACGCATAACTTTCCACAACATAAATATTTACATAACTTTAGAACCTTACATCGCCAACTCTGAATACAGTCCGGAGTCGTATAGGATATAGGATAACTATTAAGAACAGTATATATATCGACTAAAGAGGTTATATGGTTCTTTTAAATTGGATAGTTTTCAGTGTTTCTTCTCTTTGGTTGAGCAGATTCACTGGGAAGACTTTGATTTTTTTCTTTCACGGTCTTGGTTTAAATAAAGTGCTGTACTGATGGGGAAAAAAAGAAAAATATACACTAAATTTGCAACACATGGAGTAACATTATGCAAAAAGCACACGTGAAGGATGTTCAAAACTACAGTTTCAGTGAAATATTAAATCACTGGAAGACAATAAAACACAGCATGGGGTATTTTACACACTACTTCAGTCAGTTCCGTTAGTGTTGGCTTTCCATTTAGTCCTGATTTAAATATTGTTTCCCTTGGAGCTGTTTCAGGTACCTTTGTTGGTGCACATTAAACCTTATTAATGACTCATATTGGGAAATTCCTGTACGGACCCATGCTGCCTTTCTCTCACACGCATGGAATTAGTTTTAAACAAGGGCGGAAAGAAAGAGTGATGTCATTCATTTGAAGAATTTAATATTAGCATTTCATGTCGACATGAACAGTGAAGCAGTGGCAACTAAACTAAGGAAGCTTAAGAAGAATACAGTGATTAGATTTCAATTAGTCTACAGTATGTATTATCAACCAACCATCACCTTCTTTCTTTCTTTCTTGATGGATGGATTGATGAAAGGATGGATGGCTTGATTAATTGAAGGATGGATTGATTTTCCCTCGGTTATTCCTCAACCACCCACGCAGAAATTCATCCATCCAACCGTCCATCCTTCAATCCATGTTTCTTCCTTCCTTCAACAAGGAGCTGCAATGACTTCTTGGTTATGTCTTTGCCATCCATCTAGAAATCCATCCATCTATCTGTCCATTCATCCATCCATCCATCCTTGCGTTAATCTATTAAACTATCAATCCATCCAGCCACTATCAATCTGTCCATCTTTCTTTCTTTCTCACACAAGCAATTGTGTACAAACTCTTACCTTGGGTATGCCGTTGCCATCCATCTAAAAACGAATCCTTCCATCCATCAATCCATCCAATCGCCTCTCCTTCCATCAATCAATCCATTCATCCATAGATCCATCCATTCACCCACCTATCCATAGATACGCAGGGGCAATACACTGGGGCGGCTGTGGATCAGGTGGTAGAGCGGGTTGTACACTAATCGTAGGGTTGGCGGTTTGATTCCCACGTGACTCCACATACCGAAGTGTCCTTGGGGTAGACACTGAACCCCAAGTTGTTCCCGATGGCAAGTTAGCACCTTGCATAGCATCTCTGCTACCATTGGTGTGTGAGTGTGTGTGTGTGAATGGGTAAATGAGAACCAGTGTAAAGCGCTTTGGATAAAAGCGCTATATAAGTGCAGACCATTTACATCCATCCATCCATCCCTCCAGCTAAAGTAACATTGGACGCTGGAGTCCATTATTTAAAAACCAATGAAATGTATTCATTGTTGTTGTAATGTACTGAAGTATTTTGTTACAGAACTGGAAGGTTATTTCAGGATTGGTTGTTGTTTTTCCAAATGATAAACAGATTTCTTCATATCTTGGAATGACTTTATTTCTTTCAGGTCACCCACTGGCACAGCCCGTACTTCTTCGCCTACTTCCCTTGTGCCAACTCTTTCCCCGCATTACTAGCAGACATGCTGTCAGGGGGAATCGGCTGCCTTGGGTTCACCTGGGTATTTACCTTTTTTCCACTATCATCAATCCATCCATCCATGGTTTTTTTTCTTTGTTTTCTTTCTTTCTTTCACAGCAGATTTGTCATCTCTGTAAATGTTCACGAGTTGTATTGTATTTTCTTTTTTATTTATGACATCCATCCATACATCAATCCATGCTTCTGTTGTCTTTTTTTATTACTTATTTATTTATTTTTAACTTCCTCCTTCCTGATGCGTGGTCTGTTGTGTCTCAGGCTGCGAGTCCGGCCTGTACTGAGCTGGAGACAGTGATGCTGGACTGGCTGGGGAAAATGCTGAAGCTGCCCGAGGAGTTTCTAGCAGGAACGGAGGGCAAAGGAGGAGGTGTGATTCAGGTGAGCGCCCAAAACTTCAAGGATACTTCAGAGAAAAGTTATTAAAGTTATGCTCAAGGAGGACTCAACACTTTAAACCTTTATCGTGGAAATTCTGAAGCAGTGATATTCAACTTTTTGCCACAAGAGACGTTCATAAGAGTCTTGCAATTAAGGTATGTGCTATTAAATTCAAACCTTTAGTTTAGAGAAAGTAGAAATAGTTTAATATGATATTACGTTTGCTATTACGTTAGTAAATGTCCAGAATATAAAAATCAGAATGGCAGGACTGGTTCAAGCTGATTGGAAAGCTGTGGCAAATCAATCGATCACTCTTTACAACCGTGGTGAGCAGAAAAGCATCTCGGAGTATGCAACGCGTCACACCTTGAGGGGGATGGGCTACAACAACAGGATGTGTTGATTCATTTTCTATAACAGCAGCTGTGACTGTAGTTCCAACTGCATGGTAGATCACAGATTTACATTAATCCGCTTGTTCTAATGCATCGTTGTTTTTATAATCACTTACACAGGGACTTTTAATGGCGGATGCTCCGTGTTTGTGCTTGTTGATATGGTAAAGGAGACGTTTAACTTGTATAACTGCTTTGTAACACTCAGAAGCTTTGTGGATTCTCGGTAACATGACAAACTGATTTTTTTTTTTCAGAGAGGAGAGAGATACAGCCAAAGTTACAGAAAGAGACAGGCTCAGAGAGGCAGACAGATAAAGAGAGAGATGCAAAGAGAGACAGACAGGCAGAAAGAGACAGAAAGAGAGAGAGACAGGTAAACAGAGAGAGAGAGAGGCAGAGAGAGAGAGAGAGACAGGCAGGCAGGCAGTGTAAGAGAGAGAGACAGATAGACAGGCAGGCAGAAAGAGAGAGAGAGGGGCAGAGAGAGCGAGAGAGAGAGGGGCAGAGAGAGCAAAAGAGAGATAGGCAGAGAGAGAGAGAGAGAGGGACAGTCAGGCAGGCAGAGAGCGGGGCAGAGAGAGAGACAGACAGATAGGCAGGCAGAGTGGGGGGGGGGCAGAGAGAGAGAGACAGACAGGCAGGCAGAGAGAGAGCGGGGCAGAGAGAGAGAGGGGCAGAGAGAGAGAGGGGCAGAGAGAGAGACAGACAGATAGGCAGGCAGAGAGAGAGACAGACAGATAGGCAAGCAGATAGAGAGAGGGGGCAGAGAGAGATAGGCAGAGAGAGAGAGACAGACAGGCAGGCAGATAGAGAGACAGAGACAGAGAGAGAGAGAGAGAGAGAGAGAGAGAGAGATAGGGAAAGACAGACGGGCATGTAGAGAGATATGCAGAGAGGGGGACACAGAGAGAGAGACACTAGGAATTGACTGTTTCATAATGGTTTATAACAGTCCGGTTTGAACGGATAAAGCGTGTGTGTCATTCCTCTGTAAACACGGAGCGTGTTGTGACTGGAAGATAATCAACTTTGCGGTGGTAACATTTGCTCTGCATCACGCCACCCTGTCATTGATTATTTCCCTAGCACAGCATACTCTCCACGTGTTTGTTTCCTAATCTCCAAATCAACTCTGTTTCGCCTCGAGCCACTTTCCCTTAACACCTTGTTTGATTGTGACACCGAGGACCCAGCAGACGCTCTCCTTTTACCCGCCCTGAAGAAATCCATCAAGAGCGTGCGCTGGAAAACGGTGTCTGCTCACTCGAAAAACAATTTGTTTTTCCGTCTGCTGTAAATTGGCTTTTACCGCGTCAGCTGTAGACGAGTCACGGCGGCATGAGATGAGCGCAATTTACCTTAATGTCCGAGTTAGACGTCACGCACCTGGATCCGTCTGGATGACGGATCTTTTTATTGTGGTGCGTGAGTGTGTGTTCTCCTCCTCCAGCTTGTGTTTTGTCCTTTTCAGTGATGTTCACTATGGTAACAAACAGCCCTCACTTCCTGTCTGTGTGACTGAGGGGGTTGGGGCTGTACATGATGCTTGATGACAGAGATGGTCAGAGAGTGGCAGGAGTGGTGATTAAATTTACATGTAAATAACGTCAGGCTGATGTGTGTTATGCTCCATGCTACACGCTTCAGTGTTTGCCTCAATGTTAACTGTTAAGTGATGACCTTTGGCAACAGGGATTTATTCTTCCCTGATTATTTCACGTCCTTGAGTTATTTATCATCATATGAATATTAGAGGTCAGGTTAGACCGATACATGATTGGTTATACAGAACTTTTTGTTTGTTTGTGGCATGATATTGATTTGCTAATATGAATAGGGATGAGTTTAGGAACTTGCTGGAAGTGGTATTAAACCTTATTAAATTCAATTCCGTTTTTATTTATAATGACACTTTTAACCATCCATCCATCCATCTTCTATACCGCTTACTCCTTCTTCAGGGTCACGAGGAAACCTGGAGCCTATCCCAGGGAGCATGGGGGACAAGGCGGGGTACACCCTGGACAGGGTGCCAATCCATCGCAGGGCACAATCACATACACACTCATTCATACACTACAGACACTTTAGACACGCCAATCAGCCTACCATGCATGTCTTTGGACTGGGGGAGGAAACCGGAGTACCCGGGGGAAACCCCCAGAGCACGGGGAGAACATGCAAACTCCGCACACGCATGGCCACGGTGGGAATCAAACCCCCGACCCTGGAGGTGTGAGGTGAACGTGCAAACCACTAAGCCACCGTCCGCCCCACTTTTAACCAGTCCATACGATTTTATTCGTGATTGTTGAGGCGAAAAATGCTTAATCTCGACGGATTAAATCCAGATTTAGATTTACATAGCTTTGCTTTAAAATGAAGGTCCTAAAATCGTATCGACAATTTCCATACGATACACTTCCATAAATAAAGGAAATCTTTGTTACTGAACAAGCCAATTCACTAATGCAATCAACAAAGGTGGCATACTTGTTTGTGAGTAATATGCCTTTATAGGAAAAATAATCCATGGCAGGATGGTGAAATGCCACCCAATGAGAAGCAGAGTTCCGTTTACCAGCATGAAGTTGATTGTTTTCCTATAACGGCACGTCCCGCACGTTGTAAGGATCCGGCTAGATATAAAGGAAAAGTTAATCCGGAAAGTTAATATAACTCGGCTGGACGCAAAGTGAAAGTGCTGTACTTTGTTTATTACATGGAAGGATACCATAGGCTTACGCATGGTTACAGGTCGGTCATTAAAAGAGGATTAACCGAGTAAAACATCCCCAAAATGGTACCTTAACATGAGACCGCGTGTCAGCACACAATGTGGAGGTCACACAGAGAGAGAGAGAGAGAGCAGGGCGGCGACCACGCCCCTTGACCTCACATGACATCATCATAGCCGATCATTACAACTTGTTTTATTACTGTTGTACCACAGCAGTGGAACGTCCACCATACCAGTCCCTGCGAACGAGCTGAAATGATAATGAAGATAAACCTGTGACCAGGAAGTACTAAGTCCAAGCTGCTGATGCAGAAAATTAATCAACACCTTCTGGTTTAACCCCGGTTATAATAGGTGACTGATTTAATTTCACCTGAAGTCAAACGTAGGCCAGTTGTTCCTGGGTGTTAAAAATCTTCGATCAAACCTTTACTAAAGAAAGCACTCTGATTGTAGATAGTTAAACGTCGTCGTCAGGTTTAGTGTCACGAAGCAGCGCTCATCTCATCTTCTGCTGTAGGAATAAGGGGTGTGTGTGTGTGTGTGTGTGGGTGTGTGTGTGTGCGTGTGTGCGTGCGTGAGCGCTTTTTGCTAAAAGAGAGGGATCAAAGAAAAGGCCTGGCTCACAGCCAGCTGATTCAATATGTGTCAGTGGTGCTTGAATTGGGTGCAGCTCCCAACTTACTGATGGAGAATTGGTGTGTGTGTGTGTGTGTGTGTGTGTGTGTGTACACTCACCTTCATTGGTGCTTTTGTAATAGACTTGCTGATTAATCATCAGCGATCAATACCAGGAAATGACTAATTCTCAATTAGGCTTTTAGCTTGAATCTCAAAATTCTGTCCAACGTCAACAAGTGTAATGTCCTGATGTCATCTGGCCTTAAATATTCCTGCAAGATTTAAAAAATAATAATAATGTTAAAAAGTACATGAAAATTTTTTTTAAAAACCATCATAAATATTTTACATCCTCATATTTCTTTCTTTCTTTTTTTCAGATGTAATTGTGTGTGTGTGTGTGTGTGTGTGTGTGTGTGTGTGTGTGTGAACTGAATCATTTCTAAATCATGGCTGAATAAGTCCTCTTAAAAGTTGTGAGGCATTTTATGTAATAAAGGTTATCATTGTTAAGATATTTTATAGCAAACCTTATGGAAAATCACAAGCATTCCATTTGATCATCTGTTTTTCATGTGTGATAATATGAGAGATGGGGGGGGGGGGGGGGGTCCGCGGGGGACGACCTTGTGACCTTGGAAATGTGGGGGAAAACAAAACATATAAAATCATGACACAAGGAAATAAACGTGTAAAAAAATCATATTTGAAAATACTTAAATCATGAAAAAAATCACGTGAAAATAAACTAAACCCATGTGAAATCAAATGATTAATTAAAAAAATATTGTGTATAAAAACGAAAAAGTTTCCAAAAACAAAATCACTTGGAAATGAATAAATTGTGTAAGGAATCATGTGTAAAAAAAAAAAAAAAAATAATAATAATAATAATAATAATAATTTTTTAAAATCACACAAATGAATGTTAAAAATCTCAGTTTAATCACACAGTAATCATGTGTTTAAAAAAAATTCATGTGAAAATAAACGTATGATGAGAAAATCACTGGAAAAGAAATTCAATATTTGTAAATAAATAAATAAAAACTTTTTTTTTTTTTAAATTCACAATTCACATTTAATCATGCAAAATTTAAATGAATCATGAAAAATCATGTGAATATAAATGACAAAATAAATGAAAAATATGGGCCAAAAAAAAAAAAAAAAAGACGTCTGACTTTTTAAGAAACCGCATGTGAAAAGTGCCTGAAATGTAAAACGTGACATGGAAATTATGTTTCAGCATCTTTAAATGAAACTTTAGGATATTCAAGGCTGCATAATGCCAACATATCTATTAAATAAGTATCATTTCTATCAGATAGGATCGGGATCATGTGACAATGTGCTAATCCGCTCTGGCTAGCATTTTTGGATAAAGCAGCCATTTTGTTTTTTTCCATAATTCTAAACGTTCCATCTTCTTACTCAGAAATTTATGATGTATATGTGAGTATTTAACGTATTAGACAGTTGTTGGTTTCGTTTGATTATCGTAGTAATTAAAGGACGCGAGCTACTCAACACCGCTGTTGTTAGCTCTCCTTTCATGGGTTAGCAAGGCTAGCGTTTCTGGGTATAATAATAATAATAATAATAATGATCCCAACATGTAGCTGTGGTAGCTCTGTCGTTTCAGTACTCTTTCCTTTTGTATGAATTAATATAGGATTGTTTAAGATGTTAAGTAACACTTCCTGGTTCTCTCTTTGTTTTTGTTTTTTTTTTTGTTTTTTTCAATTGCAGGGAACTGCTAGTGAAGCAACTTTAGTAGCGCTTCTCGCCGCTCGCACCAGAATCGTGAAACATGTTCAAGCTGATCATCCTGAATGGACCGAAGTGCACATCATGTCTAAATTAGTAGCCTACACGTCAAACCAGGTCAGAGCCTGTGTGAATTCACGTACAGAAAGAATTATACAGTATGTCCAAGAACACTCCTGGTTTGGTTTGTTTACCTCCTTCGTGCTTGAACTCCACCCTGACCACACCCTTTCCTCACAGAGACCAAACCAGGATGCTTTAATAACATGTAATTCTATATAAAGATACATTATCAAGGTATATCGTACACGTTTTGAACGTTTAGATAGAAAAGGGTTTTTATTTAAAAAAAAATTTTTTTATAATAAAACATTGCATGTGTGTGTATTTTTGTCAGGGATTCTGGTCAGGAGAATATTTTAGTTAATGGTTTGGAAAGTTTTGAATGTTCTTCACCCCACAGGCTCATTCATCCGTGGAGAGAGCAGGTCTAATAGGAGGCGTGAATATGAAAAAACTTCCCACTGACGGCAAGTTCGCCGTGAGGGGCGAGGAAATGAGGAAAGTCATTGAGGAGGACAAAGCAGCAGGTCTCATTCCCTTCTACGTAAGTAGAAAGGCAAACCTGTACGAATCCACCCATATACAGTAAGAGACAATCGGTTAAGATGTCTAATGAACCAAGACATTTGTGCAAATTATAATAATGAGCGTTTTTATGGATAGAAAACATAAAGTTTAAGTACTAAGCAATCTTTTAATCTTGAAAACTCAATTTCAAGAAAATGTAAATATATTTCGATCAAAACGACGTAGACAATAACGTTTTTATTTACTTTATAACTCGTCCGTCCAACTCCAGGATTACACAATCGCGGAACTTGACGCAAAATCAAGCTAACTCCGCAATATTTGGAGGAGTTTGCGTTTTTTGTTTTTTTTTCTTTCAATATTACCGCAAATTTTTTGCAGATTTGGGCCAAGACGTGTCATGTGACATCATCACAACATGCATTCAGCCAAAGCCCTGTTCTGTTCTGTTCACGTGCGGAGAACATGAGTACAGCGAACAGGTCTCGTTTACCAACAAACATCACTGCAGAAGATGATATTGCGATTTGAACATTTTCGCCAATTCAAAAAAAAAAAAAACTTTTTTGATAAACGCAGCAGAGAAATCGAGCATTTTTGGCCGCAACAATCACAAAAAAAAAAACCCCAACGTTTTGTAAATAACATGATCTTCAGAAGTGTGGCTGTAAAAACGCTGGTGTAAATAAGATTTTCAGGTGCGAATTTTCTAGTGCTAGCTAAGAGTGCTTTTCTAACGCCGTAAACGTTACAATTTGATCAAATTGTCGGTTATGTGCTGTAGCAAAATGAATATAAACCTAATAGATTCAGATTGTACTGTAAATTATACGAATAAATGAACTCAGCAAGAAAAAAGAAAAAAAAGTCCCTTTTTCAGGCGACGGGATTTTAAAGATCATTTTGTAAAATCCAAATAGGCTTTACAGATCTTTATTGGAAAGGGTTTAAATAATGTTTTTCATGCTGGTTCAATGAACCATAAAAATTATTGCACATGCACCTGTGGAACAGTCCTTAAGACATGAACAGATTACAGGCGGGAGGCAATAATTACGGTCACGGTTACAATAATTTAGGACAGTAAAGAGACCGCTCTACTGACTCTGACAAACACCAGAAGAAAGATGTCTAGGGTTCCTGCTCACCTGCGTGAACATGCCATAGACCTGCTGCAGGGAGGCATGAGGACTGCAGATGTGTCCAGAGCAATAAACTGCAATGTCTGTAATGTAAGACGCCTGAGACGGTGCTACAGGGAGACAGGAAGGACAGCCGATCGTTCTTGCAGTGGAAAATTACACATGACCATGTGTCCCTCCAGACGTGATCGAGAACTTGTAAATGCCTTGGTGGAAGAGTGGAGGAACATCTCACAGCAAGAATTGACCAATGAGGATGAGATGCATTGTAGTACTTAAAGCAGCTGGAGGCCACCAGATACTGACTGTTCCTATTAATATTGACCCACCCCCCACCCCTTTATTCTTTGTTTGTGAAACTTGCTCAGTTTATGTCTCTTCTGTTGAATGTTTTTATGTTAATACAAATATTTACACATGTTAAGAAATTTGCTAGAAATAAAAGCACTTGAACATGAGAGGACGCAAAGTTATCCAACAGAAGGAAATGATTCTTCAGTGATTATTTCAGTGAGTCAAATACCATGACTGACATTTACCTCAGGAGATCGGACTAGAGAGTCCGGCATGGACGATGCTTAGGATCAAAATGAGTACTCGTTTTCCATTGTATACTGCATGGTCAAATTTGTTATTTTCATAATGCACATAATTAAATGAAAATGAAATGTAATAATCACCTAGTTGTGTTTAGACAACCAACGTGTTTGACGTCTTTCAGTGAAATTGGCATGGAAGAGTGTATTAAAGCGTTCAGTTCAGTTTGTATATTATTTATAAAATGGACACGTGTGAAGGGTTTCTCATATATTCCTTAATTCTTTATAAAATTCCTCCTTCCTTCCCTCCAGTTTTGTGCCACACTGGGAACGACTGCGTCATGTGCATTTGACCACATCACTGAGCTCGGACCCATATGTGAGTAAAAGTGGCCTTCTGTCTGTTCTCTCGTTTGGTTTTATGTTGCAGTCACAGTGATTAGGGACTGTCTTTTGCCACAGGTAACGCAGAGGGGATATGGATGCACATTGACGCTGCCTACGCAGGAAGTGCGTTCATCTGTCCTGAGTTCCGACCTCTCTTGGATGGCGTGGAGGTGAGATATGGAGATGTTTATTATGGGTTTTTTATTAATTTATTTTTATTTATGGACGTGTCAGCTCTTGGTATATTTGCCAGTAGGTTTTCCTTCATGGGAAAGTCTTCAGGATTTTGCACTTTCCATTCTCTTGTTGCTGTTGTTGTTGTTGTTGTTGTTGTTTTGTCTTATTAACTCCAAGAGAAAGTGAAAAGAGACTGATGAGAGAATGAGTGTTTATAGTTGCTATTACGTAAGTGATAGGACAGAATGGCTATTGGCTGAATGTTGGCACCCAAACCTTAACCCAAAATTAGTTTGCTTACCTGGGTTACTTATTTCCTAGATGTTCCACAACA
>NC_071255.1:3641736-3729236 GCF_023375685.1 Ictalurus furcatus | reverse complement strand
TTAGAAACACACACACACACACACACACACTGCTACCACTTCACCAGAGACATGCACTGAAATGAATTATTTATATCACAGCATCTGCTGAACATTTCATTATATTACAATAATAAGTGTAATTGTCTGTCAGAAGCTTGACTGACTGTAGTTAGGAACAAACCACTTGGGTGTGTGCTGTTCTAGGAAAATAATCAGTGACGTGGTGTGGTGGTGGAGGTGGTGTAGCGGTGGTGGTGTGGTGGAGGTGGGGGAGGTGTAGTGGTGGTGGTATGGTGGTGGAGGTAGTGTAGTGGTGTGGTGGAGGTGGTGTAGTGGTGGTGGTGTGGAGGTGGTGTAGTGGTAGTGGTGTGGAGGTGGTGTGATGGAGGGGGTGGTGTGGTGTGGTGGAGGGGGTGCTGTGGTGTGGTGGTGGGGGTGCTGTGGTGTGGTGGTGGGGGTGTGGTGCGATGCGGCCTGAGTCCAATTGGAGTTACTGTTTACTTGCTTCCTTATTTACTTTCCTTCCTTTTCTCTTTCTGTCTTTCTTCCATTTTGTCAATTTTCCTTCCTTCCTTCCCTCCTTCCTTCCTTGCTTCCATTTTTTACGTTTCTTTCTTTTCTTTATTCCTTACCTTCCATTTCCCCCGTCTTTCCTTCTTACCATCCTTCCTTCTGTCCTTTTTCCCTTCTTTCTCATTTCATTCCTTCCTTCCTATTTTCCATCCTTTCCATTTCGCTCCTTCCTTCCTATTTTCTTCCTATTTTCCATCCTTTCCATTTCTCCTTCATTCCATCCTATTTTCTTCCTTTTTATCTTTCTTGCTTCCTTCCTATTTTCTTCCTTTCTTTCGTTCATCCTTTCCATTCTCCCTTCCTTCCCTCCTTACTTCTTCTTTCCTTCCTTCCTTCCTTCCTTTCTTCCTTTCATCCGTTCCATTTTCCCTTCCTTACCTCCCTCCTAACTTCTTCCTTCCATCCTATTTTCTTCCTTCCTTTTTCATCCTTTCCATTCCCCCTTCCTTCCCTCCTTACTTCTTCTTTCCTTCCTTCCTTCCTTCCTTTCTTCCTGTTTTCTTCCTTTCATCCTTTCCATTTCTCCTTATTTCCTTCCCTAATTACTTTTTCCTTCCTTCCTTCCTTCCTGTTTTCTTCCTTTCATCCTTTCCATTTTTCCTCCCTCCCTCCCTTTTGCACTTGACGGTCACTAATATCGATTGCCAACAATAAAGCTGGATGTGTGTACAGTTGGACGGATAATGTACAGGTTTACTGTGTAAAGTCTGTATACAGACGCGTAGAATAAGCTCTACTGCCTAATCAGTCATTCATTTCTTTTCATTAATGACTTTTGCTTTTTTTTTTTTTTCATTCTTTCTAACATCATGAAACTTTTAAGAACACATCCAGTGCAAGTCATCCTTGAAGGCAAACAGATCTTGCTGCATGTCTCTGTTCACACTCCACTGGTCCTCGAGTGCAGTGGAGACTTGTGTATTTCATGACTCAGCAAAACGGTTCACCATCCGTGGCGGTGAACTACTAATGCCAAACTGCACATGCGGTGCATCGTGGGTGCTCTGGCATCGTGGAACCTTCCTCTCTGCCCCCAGCGTTTCTCGCCAAGCCTTGTCGAGCCTCGTCTTGCTGCTGACCTGGTTTACTTTGTGGCTTTTACTCTTTCGGGAGGCTTCACAACACACACACATACACACAAAGTGATTTATTTAACAAAAGCATTGACACAATGCCAATAAACAACTATTTAAAAATATAATCCTATATACTGCTAACGTTATACAAATTTGTCAGGATGGTGGTCTTCTATGGCGTCAGGATGGTCGGTTGGATGCATGAACAGTCTGTTAAAAAAAAAAACCAAAAAAAACAACCAACAACAATAAGCTACCTACCTAATAGTATCAGGTGACAGCCAGCCATACGGTTACATCATTTTAATTTCAGCAGTAACCATGACAGGAAGAGGGCAGCGCAAAATCAATTTGCTTCCATGGACCAGAGCCAGAAAGCAATTCAAGTTAAAAGCCTCGAAACCTTGCGCCTGCAGAACTCAGTCCTGGTGTCTTTATTCACTTATGTGCTGTGTTTATCGAATAATCTTTTGCTCTCCACCACCCGGAGCTGGAGAGAAGTTTGGACGCAAGGAAGTTTGAAACCTCAACGTGGACTCCAAGCCACCAAAGGTTTCGGTCTACACTTTGCAGGTGGTGCAGCTTCGCCTTAAACAGGCTTTAAAAATGGAGACTAAAACAAGGTGTCCGTTTTGTGGCTCTTCGCCAATTTTGCCAATACGCGATGTCCAGGATGGCTAGTTAGTTTTAACCCCAGTAGTTTCTCTACATTTACATTTTACATTTATGGCATTTGGCAGACGCCCTTATCCAGAGCGACTTACATTTTTCTCATTTATACAGCGGAGCAATTGAGGGTTAAGGGCCTTGCCCAAGGGCCCAACAGTGCTGGGGCTTGAACTCCTGACCTTCTGATCAGTAACCCAGAGCCTTTAACCACTGAGACACCAATGACCCCCAGGAGGTACATTTCTGGTCCACAGAAATGTGCCTACTGTACCTTAGAGCAGGAACTCTGTTTTTTTTTCCAGATTCAGGGGCCATTTGAGCAATTAGATACGTCCGGTGAAGTATGAACACCGTTTTCAAGCCCCAAAGAGGTCCAGAGAAACGGAGGTCTCTGGTATCAGGTGTTGTTGAAAATGGTGGTCTGGGGTCCACTTTTACTCTGGTACATCCCAGATGAGGTATGGGAGCTATCTGTGCCTGGCACCGTACGCCAAGTAACGTGATTGATTGAACTTGTCACATTGCTTCCTGTTTTTACTTTTGGGATGCTGGGGAAAAGGTTGCTATGGTCAGCGGATATTGATCTATCAAATAAGCTTTTCATAGGACTGGTGCACTGTAATTAGATCACCTTGTGGTACGAGTGCTTGCACTGAGAGTGATCCAAAACGTGATGGTACATTTGCTACAGCAAATGGACAAACCTACTGCCTACCATTTTGCACAAATGTAATGTATGGAATTGCACAATCCATCCTTTGTTCAGAAGGAATTCTTCTATATGAAAGCAAACCTATGATTATGAGGCCAGAATCGGTCCTGGGTGCAAGTGTTCTGACCAAGAGTGTGAAAATGGCCTAAAGATTTCATGTAACTATGGCCTAGAAACCCAAATCATCCCGGGTACTTCTGGTGGGAGAGTATCCTGAAAGTTTCTGGGTTCCTGGAAAAGTTCCTGTGGTGGACATGCATCTATTGTACCCGCTGTTTGATTGGACTCCTGGTGAGATTTTCTTTTTGATGCGGTTCTTAAGGCAGGGGAGAAGTTAGCGATCAAACTAGGGTGCGTAACAAAACAACCGGTCCGTGGGCATCTGAGAGACCCGGAGACTGAGAGACTGCCCGCTTCCAATTGAAAACTGAGAAAGGGATTTGATCCTAAATTGGTCCACGAAGTGAACCAAACATGCCACATATTTTGGGTTGGGACAACATTTTTTCACCCAAAGATGTACCTTATATATTGTACCTTGGTAGGTTTAGAAGCTTTTCGTGGGTTTGTGGGTTGTACGGTAACCACCAGCCACCAGATGGGGGGGGAGGGGGGGCGGGCGTGTTAGGGGGGTTGCTGTGTCTTCTCCATTTTTGCTTCTTCATACCATTCTGTGCTTCTTCTGTAGCTGGTTCTACAAAGATAGTCCAAAGATAGTCCATTTACACCAGCCACCTTAGGTTGAGCTTCTTGTAACCAGAAGGTTGTAAGCTCAAATCTCACGTATACCACGAAGCATTAAATGAAAAAAATATTAATGTAATCCCCCCCCCCAAATTTCTTGTTTAGGTTGGCTGTAATGCCATTTCTCAGAATTCAAACAGCTCATGATCTCTGACGTGACTCCAGTTGATTCTTTGTAACTCTATGCCTCCCACTGTCGGAAACACTTCCCTTTCCATTACACGCTGGCTGATGTGATCATTGCTGGATTTGGGCTGATTGCTATCCGCTCCACCGAAGGTTTTTTTTTCCTATGTCTCTACGTTTCGGTGTCTTTATTGTGGTTCATATGTTGTTTTCCAGAAACGCTGCTATTTTCAGGCGTTGGGAAAAAATAAACTTCCAGGCAAGCGTCTAGACTTTTGAGTAAATGCCATCAGGCTTTATTATTTTTTTTTGTTGAGGTTTTTTTTTTTTGTTGAGTTTTCATGAACTGAGACCGATGGACGTCGAGACGCATTATAGCTAAACGGATTACACGTAATGAAATGACGCTTCTTACAACATCGCACTGTTTCTACTCAGAATATTTGTATCACGTGAAGCACGTGTGAACCGCACCGGCAGTGAAGTAATAAATGATCTTGGCTTAAAAAAAGGAGACATGATGTCATGTTCTTATATTTTTAAAGTAACGAGGCAGGCGTTTCGGTCCGGATCAGCGTTCTCCGGATATAGCGCATTAGAACGAGCGGATTCTGTTTCTTCTGCGTGGAAGTTGAAGAACTTCTGAAAGGCTCGGATGAAGTCAATTTAAGAATGGCTCCATATCCCGATCGATATCCATCCTCACTTCCAGGCTAATCACATGCACACACTTCCAGTTTAATGCGAATTAGAGGCTAAGTAACATCGCAGCGCCCAACTTTGACGACCGTGCGCGCGTAAGCCGAGAGGGGCTTCTGTCTGAAAGCTCATACGTACACACACACACACCTAAGCACACACGGGACTAGGCTAGCTTTCTGGTACCATAGCTTTACCAGACAATATGGAGCCATTTCAGAGAGAGAGAGAGAGAGAGAGAGAGAGAGAAAAGTGAAGAGAAGAGAAGTAGATGCGAGAGGGGGGGAAAGGAGATCTCAGTTGCAGCAGATTGTAAGTAGGTCAGGCTGAAGATGGAGGGAACGAGGGAGAGAAGGAGAGAAAATTTAGGGATAGATATCCCCATGACAGAAACTGTATACCTTAGAAAAGAAAAAGAAAAACGTGAAAAGGGAAACTACAGTTATATCCTCTAATCATTTTTAGATTTGAAACCAGAAAAATAAACAAATGCACTTAAAAAAAAAAATGTATTCAATTATTAATTAATTAATTTTTTTTTTTTTTAAATAATGTAATTTAAAAACCTATTAAATTTTATTTAATAAAAACCATTGGAGAAATGAAAGTGCACTCAGTACTTTTGTTGAATTGAATGATACTTTCAATTAAATAGATGTTTTTAATTATGAAAAAATAATTTAAATACTTTTCATTCATTTAAATTCACTAGCAAAAACGAAAAAGTTATTATTTAAAAAAATGGCATAGGATTATGGAAGCCCGTTTCCCCCACTGAGAAATTAAAAAAAAAGTATTGTAACTCCATTTTCCGCAATTTTGAGTTTAAATCTCGCAATTCTGACTTTTTCCCCTCACAGTCATGTTAACGTCTCGCAATTCCGACGTTATTTCTCAATTCAATTGCGAGTTCATATCGCACAATTTTGACTTCATTTTAAGTTTACATCTTGCAATACCTTCTTACAGCGGTTTTCTCTCACAGTTTTGACGTCCACTTGACATCTAGTGAGTTACAAAGAACGCACCGACACCCCATCGATCGATCGTTCTCTATAAACAGGCTATATACAGTAAGAACAACACTCATCAGCTAGTCAAGACAAGGAAAACCAGACGCTAGTCGCATTTCAGCTACAGGTGTCAAGTGGAGGTCTAAATATATCCACTGAGCGTGATTATAAACGTAAAAGTGTTATACGATGTTATACGTTTGTAAACAACACACCACTTCCTGGCATGCTGCTGCAGGAAAATAACCAGCGACTTCAAGCGGAGTTACGCCAACCACCCTGAAGTTGATTATTTTCCAATAACGGCATGTCGGGAAGCGGTTTATCACTACGTCATAGAAATGTTATAGAAACAAGTTAGCTCCTGTATTGTATTATCGTGCTCACGCCCTTTAATGCAAATCTTTTTCGCCACGTGACCTTTTAAACCGCGCACGCTTTTAAAAACCATCCAGATGATTTATAAAAGCGTTGATGATTGGACATCGATACCTTGACGTTTCTGTTTTTAAAAAAAATTCTTTTCATCAGCGGCATAAAGAAGGGAAAGGAGAGGGAAAAACGGAGGGGTTGCGTAAGATGGAAGGAGCGGGAAGGCTGGTTAGAAAACAAGAAGCAGGGGCTTAATAGGAGTGGGGGGGGGGAGCTCTCAACTACTTGTGCGTCTTATTCACATGAGTGGCTCTGTGTGTGTGTGTGTGTGTGTGTGTGTGGAGGGGGCGGGGGGTGTCTAAATCTGGGTCTTTATAAGTGTGTGTGTGTGTGTGTGTGTGTGTGTAGATGCCATGCAGGGTTTTTTTTTCTTCTCTGCAGTGAGTTTGTATCCAACACCCCCCACCCCCTTCTCTCTCTCTCTCTCTCTCTGTCTCTCTGATTTATTATTTATCGGTCTGTGCTTAGTGAGTAAAACTATCCCGCTTTCCCTCTGTGTGAACACGAACGTGTGAAAAAGAAAAATTATCCATCAATATCTGTTTTCCATCTTCCGTCTTATCTTTAGAGCTGGGATGTGATACAAGTCCGCAATACGAATACGTTATTGGGAATGATACTCGAAACAGATAACTTGCGCCAAACGGACACGGAGGTTAGGGTTATGTGTTTTTTTTTGTTGTTGTTGTTTTTTTTGTTGTTGTTGTTGTCCTGGGTTCTTTAGTCAACGAAAGTAGTGTGCATCAGGACGGGGAACGTTTGACTTTCATGCTGTTAGATATGAAGCTCGTGGGATAAATAAAGAGCACGTAGATTTCGAGCGTTCGCGCGTTCATCCTTAGTAACAGCCTGGTCAAAGTTGAAATGGTGGTTGAAATTGGGCTACGAGCTTGTTTATGTTTTGGGAAATAGAATCAAATAAAATTGTACGGAAGCAGGTACAAACAGAACCGTGTACAGACTTGCACAGATCCGTAGTTGAGACCAATTAGGAACTGGAGTGATGTAGCTGAGGTTGAGGAATTCACACACCATGTTGACAAATTTTTTGGGGGGGGGGGTGGTCACGGGGGGTCACGGGGGGTTTGTTTTCCAGTATATTCCAGACGCATAATTGTAGGATTCGTGTTTAATTTAGAAAAAAAACAAAAACAAACATTGTTTGTGGTTTAGGCCACACCCACTTCAGGTTGAAATCCATATACTTAGGACACTAAACAGATACAGATAGTGTCATTGCATTACACCCAAAAAGTTTTACAACCCCGTAATAGTTAGCACGGAATTTTGTTGACATGTAACCGCTTTGTAAACTCGTGAGCGCACGTGTCGAGCTACATTTGTTTCAGATGCTGTCTCGAACCCGTAGATAAAGCCTAAAGCCGCTCTTCCACTTTCAAAAAACTGTGTGTGTGGTCAGCTGTATAGGTGTGTGTGTGTGTGTGTGTAAGACAGGAACCTGAATGTAGGAATCTAGGGCGGCATTTGCTCTGATGCTTTACTGATGAAGACCCAGTTTACACATTTAGACCAAATAGAGCGTTATCAAAGATTTAAATTCTGGATTCTGATTGGTCAGAAGGGTGTCGATTAGTTTACCGTAACAGCAGCTCGGAGAGTCGTTCCTGTTGCACGGTTTATATGAACGCGCTCGTTCTAATCAACGCTCGACTCTGTAGCGATTAGCGACTGTTGCTAATTGCTGATACGGTGAAGGTTTCTTTGAGGCGACGTTGTAGGAAGGAGTCTCCAGTATCAGAGGTGAAGAGGTAAAGCTGTTACTTTAAGTTTTCCGACATGTCTTCAAGATGGAGAGCTATAGACTTGTGGACATTCCACAATGTCAATGTAATTATAAATGGATATAAAAAGAAAATTATGACATATCGTTATTTAATAAATAAAGAATTGTAATCGTTGGCAAATTGCAGTGGTATAAGAGTGACACAATATTATACTCAGGAACATCGCACATCGAATAGGATTTTATATGGATGGAGTCGAGGCAAGTGATGGAAAAAAAAGACAGGAAATAAACAGGAAGAATTTATAACCTGCATTAGAATCAAGAGCTGTAGTGATGAATGCCAGCCAGTGGTACATGTAATGGCTCGCTTTGAATTATTACGACCCTTTAATGCTTTCTGGAGATACACAACCTTGTACCACCTGCACTTTTAATTTCAGACATCCAATCCACCAATTTGTAAAAATGGAAGAAGAGGCTGTTGGGAAATTCGATCCCGTTCTAGCGGGACTCTTCAGTGTAGTGTATCAGGATAGGACTGAAGTGGTCAAAGTCATTTATATTTAGTCGTACTATTAGTATAAGTTTGTACTTCTCCCAAGTTGGAAATATTAACGTTAATGCTTTACCTCAGACTGACACTGAAGACTCCTTCCAAAAAAAAATAGCACTCTTTAATTGGTTTATTTGGAGCGCCCACCTGGTGGTGCTAGTGCTTGTGTAAGCTGTTGCTATAGAAACAAAAACATAGTAGAAGAAGCACTTTAACATAAACCTTGCAGCTGGAACTACTGTCAGAGCTGCTGTTATAGAAAATGTCTTTGTTCGACCAATCGGAAACGAGAATTCGACACCGCGATGTGATGTAACGTTACAAATGCTTTATACAGAATGAAGCAAGATAGCTGACATCCATCACTTTTGGCAAGAGTTTATTCGTAAAAGATGATCCATGTGATGACCCGGATGTGACGTTGACCTTCTTCCTTCTGTTTCTCTTTTTTTTTTTCTTCTCTGAAGTACGTGGCGTTCGGCTCGCTGCTCTTCATCCTCATCTCCATCTCGACGTTCTGCATGGAGACGCACGAGGCGTTCAACACCATCTACAACCGGACGGAGAACGTGACGGTGGGCAACGTGACGCGTGAAGAGACCTTCTACGAGGTGGTGACGGACAGGTGGCTGATGTACGTCGAGGGCGTGTGCGTGGTATGGTTCACCTTTGAAGTGTTCACGCGTGTCATCTTTTGCCCGGACAAGGCAGAGTTCTTCAAGAGTGCGCTGAACATCATCGACTTTGTGGCCATCCTGCCGTTCTACCTGGAGGTCGGTCTGAGCGGCCTCCCGTTCAAGGCGGCGAAGGACGTGCTGGGCTTTCTGCGCGTCGTGCGATTTGTCCGTATCCTGAGAATCTTCAAGCTCACTCGGCATTTCGTTGGGCTTCGTGTGCTGGGTCACACGCTTCGCGCCAGCACCAATGAGTTTCTCCTGCTCATCATCTTCCTTGCCCTTGGAGTGCTCATATTTGCCACCATGATCTACTACGCCGAGCGCATCGGTGCCAATCCCGACGACCCCACGGCCAGTCAACACACCAGTTTCAAGAACATCCCCATCGGTTTCTGGTGGGCCGTGGTCACCATGACGACACTGGGGTATGGTGACATGTACCCTCACACGTGGTCAGGCATGTTGGTTGGCGCTCTGTGCGCCCTGGCTGGTGTGCTCACCATCGCCATGCCTGTGCCCGTCATCGTCAACAACTTCGGCATGTACTACTCGCTGGCCATGGCCAAGCAGAAGCTGCCCAAGAAGAAGAATAAACACATCCCGCGAGCCCCACAGCCCGGTTCGCCCAACTACTGCAAGCCTGATGCCCTGGCTATGGCCACTGCCTCGCCTCAGAGGATCCTGGGTAACGTTCTGGGCAGGGTCATGGGCTCAGGCGGACTCACTGGAGACTGTCCTCTAGCTCAGGAGGAGATCATAGAAATAAACAGAGGTGAGGATCTTTATTTTTCATTTCATCATTTATCTGAAATGGGAAATGACAAAGACCTGCATTTTTTTTTTTTCTAACCAAATATTTCGTTCAACTCATGGCATATGTTTACACCTAACAGATTTTGGCGAAAAAATTTTCTTTTCTTCTGGTTATGTACTGGAGCTAATTTTACAAACAAGGGAACCTTATAGCTACACGTTTAACAGCTGCTTGCTTTTACGGTGAAGTTTTCGGTCAGGAGACGTCTCCAGCGTCTCCATTGTCAGGGCTTTGGATAAGACACTTTGGGGTGACTTCCCATCGGGCCGCATTGCAAAACCCAGTCGTTGATTATTTTCCTATAACAGCACGTTCCCCCACTGTGTTATTTTTTTTATAGATTACTGTGTTAGGAACAGCATAAACAAGTCTGTTTGAGATACTGAGGTATGATGCTAACCTCTTAGCTGTTAGCTGCAAGCGTTGCTTGTTAGCTACATCATCAGCCTTATAGCTCCAAAACATGGCTTTACTACATTCAACTACATTGAGAATAAAGGGATAGTGGATAGTTGTGGCTTTAATGACACCCCTGGTCCTCATTCTTCAGTGTGTAAGAGTACAGGAAATGGACTTTGTAATTCAATTTAGCGGTTCGAAAATGCTGAATCATTCATTTCTCAGGGTAACAAATAGACACGATGGGAGAACAATGCAGAGCATTTAAGTGCACTTAAAGCATTGTGTGTGCTTGTGTTCGAGATTTTCTCAGGAGGCACCTCCGTTTGAAATGATTTTCATATTTACGATCAACTAGTGAGTCCATATGAGCCCAAAGCATTCCATCTGCTGAGCATAAACTCTCCACACACTCACACACACACACACACACACACACATGCGCGTGTGTGCCACCACTGAAGATCCCAGGAGGCTTTTAGCTCATAGGCATTTCAGAAGCAGTCCTACATAAACAGTGCAGAGTAAACAGCAGGTGCCGTCTGTGGCCCGATAACGAATCATTCCTAAAGGTCAGCCATTTTAACTTCTCCGTAATTTCATTCACAGTTATTTACGTAATTTCAGACCTCAGCCATTTTTTTTCTTCTTACTGAATTGAACATGTGTCAGAGTCCGTGACTTCAATTCAAAAGTTCCGCGTATTCAGAGTCGTCGGGTTACACGCCTCCTAATTCTCATTCCGATTATTAAAGCCACCTCGAAGGTGGGCTTTGGGTTGGGTTTGTCTTGAGTTAAAGCGTCCGAGATGGGGGTTTTCAATAGGGTCTAGTGTTTGACATCCATGAGAGCAGAGTCTTTTTGTGACATTTATTTGAACAGAAGATCCAAAGGTTAATAGCGATAATGAGTCTTTATTGATCACGTATACATTACAGCACAGTGAAATTCTTTTCTTCGCATACCCCAGCATGTCAGAAAGTTGGGGTCAGAGCGCAGGGTCAGCCATGATGCAGCGCCCCTGGAGCAGAGAGGGTTAAGGGCCTTGCTCAGGGGCCCAACAGTGGCAGTTTGAACCCCTGACTTTTCGATCAGTAACCCAGAGCCTTAACTGCCAAGCCACCACTGCACCCCCGCCTTAGCCCTAACCCTAACCCTTAGCTACCAATCAGTAACTCAAAGCCTTAACCTCCAAGCCACCACTGCACCCCCCCCCACCTTAGTCCTAACCCTAACCTACCAATCAGTAACCCAAAGCCTTAACCTCCAAGCCACCACTGCACCCCCCCCCACCTTAGTTCTAACCCTAACCTACCAATCAGTAACCCAAAGCCTTAACCTCCAAGCCTCCACTGCACCCCACCCCCCACCTTAGCCCTAACCCTAACGTACCAATCAGTAACCCAAAGCCTTAACCTCCAAGCCTCCACTGTACCCCCCCCCCCACACCTTAGCCCTAACCTTAACCTACCAATCAGTAACCCATGCCTTAACCGCCAAGCCTCCACTGCAACCCCCCCCCACCTTAGCCCTAATCCTAACCTACCGATCAGTAACCCATGCCTTAACTGCCAAGCCACCACTGCAACCCCCCCCCCCACCTTAGCCCTAATCCTAACCTACCGATCAGTAACCCATGCCTTAACTGCCAAGCCACCACTGCAACCCCCCCCCCCACCTTAGCCCTAACCCTAACCTACCGATCAGAAACCCATGCCTTAACCGCCAAGCCACCACTGCACCCCCCCCACCTTAGCCCTAACCCTAACCTACCGATCAGTAACCCATGCCTTAACCGCCAAGCCACCACTGCAACCCCCCCCCCACCTTAGCAATAATGCTAACCTACTGATCAGTAACCCATGCCTTAACCGCCAAGCCACCACTGCAACCCCCCCACCTTAGCCCTAATGCTAACCTACTGATCAGTAAGCCATGCCTTAACCGCCAAGCCACCACTGCAACCCCCCCACCTTAGCCCTAATGCTAACCTACTGATCAGTAAGCCATGCCTTAACCGCCAAGCCACCACTGCAACCCCCCCCACCTTAGCCCTAACCCTAACCTACCAATCAGTAACCCATGGCTTAACCGCCAAGCCACCACTGCAACCCCCCCCCCCCCACCTTAGCCCTAACCCTAACCTACCAATCAGTAACGCATGGCTTAACCGCCAAGCCACCACTGCCCCAAAAGATTAAACAATTATGATTAATTTTTCACAGCCTTCTTTGCTCATATTTACCAAGGGTGCCAATATTAGTGGAGGGCACTGTATGGGAAATCACATATGGATCCCATCTATCAAGCTGTACGATTTATAATCGACTATCCTAGTCCAACCTTAACAACCTGCCATCTGACCTCGGAGCCGAGCAACGAACGCATCGTTCTCTGATGCGTCTTATCTTCCCTTGTCCATGAACATGAATAGAGCTTTTAAATCAAACGATGAAACAACGTATTGTTTATTAAAGCTAAAGTCCTCTGTCCTGAAGACCCCCCTGTGTCGGAAAAAAACCTCATCACTGACAACGGAGACTCCTTCCATGAACGGTCAGTGAACATATGCTTAACAAGGACGTCGCCATATCAACAACGACACGGTTTATTGGTTGAATAGCAGCACATATCGTGTGTGATTTTGGAAATAATTGAACGACCAGAATGAATAAACTCTCGAATTAAAATCCCAGACTCGGACTGTTTACAGCCGTTATAGGAAGTCGCTGATATAACCTGTGTCCCAGAGGCTCACATGCAACAGCCGGCTGCTGCTAAAACATAACCTCATGATTTGATTGGATGTCACAGCAGCCTGACCACACCTCCTGCTAATATATTCATGCTATCTCCGCCCCTTAGAATGAAGACTGCAGATATGACCTAAAAAAATACAGAGCATGATATATACTGTATATATTATTACGCTCTGTGTGTGTGTGTGTGTGTGTGTGTGTGTGCGTGTGTGTGTGTAGTAATATAAAAGTGACATTGTTTTCCCCTTTCTTGTTCTGCATCTCTTTTTTCCGCTGCTGCAGTATGTTTATTCCTCTTTCTTCCTCTCTTCTCTTCCTTTTCTCTTCTCACGCCACATATTTTACTCGTGCTGTTCCTCCACTCTATTGCCATGTCTCATCTCTCCATCCTCTCCTTTTTTTTCTTTTCTGCATCTCTCTCTCTCTCTCCTTTTCTTTCACTCAACCCCTTTCTCTTTCTTTCTCCTTTCTCTCATTCATTGTTTCCCTCTCTCTTCAATCCCCCTTTCTCTCCCTCACTTATCCTCCTTCTCTTTCCCTCAACCACTTTCTCACTCTCCCTCATTCCCTCCTCTCTACCTTTCCCTCTCTCCTTCTCTTTCTCCTCTACCACCTTCTCTTTCTTCCTCCTTCTCTCTCCTTCCTCTCCTCTCTTTTGTTGCTTCTCCCCCTCAATCGTTTCTCTCTCCTATGTTCTCCTTCTCATTTCCCCTGCTCTTTCCTCTCTATGTCCATTTCTCTGTCCATTTACCACTTCACTCTCTCTCCATCCCTTTCTTGCTCCTTCTCTCGCGCTGTCACTCTCTCTGATTTTCTACTTCTCACCCTTTATCTCACTTTTTTCACTCTCCCTTCTTCTTTCCCTTTACCTCGTCCTCCTTCTCTCTCCCTAATTCGCTTTCTCGTCCACATCCTTCACCTCTCTCCTTTTTTCTCTTTCCTTTTCCTCTCCATCCTTCTCCTTTTCTTCCCAATTCTCATTCCATTCCTCTCTCTTTCTCGCTCCTCCTTTCTCCCTTTTTGCTCCTTTCCCTTTCTCCACCTGTCCATTCCTCTTTCTCTCTTTCTTTTTTTGCTCTTTCTCCCTCCTCTTTTTCTCCACTCTTGTTCTCCCTCCGTCTCTCTCTTGCTCTCTCCCCCTGTCTTCCTCTCGGTCAGACTCAAAGCAGAACGGTGACGCATCGAGTGCGGCGCTGGCTAACGAGGACTGTCCCACCATAGACCAGGTGCTGAGTCCTGACGAGCGCAGTCCGGTGGGGCGAACACGCGAGCGCTACCAGCAGGACCGAGCCTGCTTCCTGCTCAACACGCGCGAGTTCAGGCCCGCAGAATCTAATGTCCGGAAAGGTATGCTCGTACACACACACACAAAACACACATGCTTTGTTTTACTCATATGTTCTAAACACAGGGGCCAGTTTACACTAGAATAAAAACACTCTCTTATACAGTCGAATACATACCGTATTTCCTGGACTATAAGTCGCCCCAGAGTCTAATCCCAGCTTTCCGATGTCGTCATGATGCCTGAAATCGTATCCGGGCATCGCGACCACCGGGAAAATGACGTGTGGGACACGCAGATATCATGGCCAGGCCATTTGTTTTTATTTCTAGTTGTAGGTTCTTTAAGCAAAACGTTTTATTTTGGTGTGTAGCTAGGCTTAACTGAAATGTGCTTCCGAGTGGAAACAATGAGTCGTTATTAATCACGTATACAGTACAGCAGAGTAGCCAGCATGTCAGGAAGCTGGGGTCAGAGTGCATGGTCGGCCATGATACAGCACCCCTGGAGCAGAGAGGGTTAAGGGCCTTGCTCAAGGGCCCAACAGTGGCAGCTTGGCAGTACTGGGACTTGAACCCCAGACCTTCCGATCAGTAACCCAGAGCCTTAACCGCCAAGCCACCACTGCCCCCTACTGACCACCTACTGACCAAAACAAAAGGGGAAAAAAAAGTCTAGCACAAAGTTGTCGTATAACATTCCTGGTTTAAGATGTACTATGTGCTATCATATATACAGTATGACCTTGAGTTAACTAGCTTGGCGATATGTTATTAGCTTATTACGTTAGCGAACACTTTTTAACCTAGTCAAAGGTTTACGGGAAACCAAAGCATGGGACTAGACAGCACACCGGGCTAGCTAATTACGCAACATCGCACGAACAAGAGTGCGGTTGTACTGAATATCATATTTAAATGTTCAGTATACCGAACGTAAAAGGATTTCGTGGAGTTGTTTTTATGATTGTTTGGGGCAAAGATGCTTGATTTTTTTGCTGTGTCTTTTCTTTTTTTTTTTTAAATTTGCGATGCAATTTGCAGACTTTTTTTTGCGGGAAAACCACTTCGATTGGCGGGATCGCGATCGGACGAAATTGTTTTGCGCGGTCTTTCGCAGTGATTGTTTGTCGGTAAACGAGACCTTTTAGCTGTACTCGTGTTCGCCGCAATGTGAATCGAAGAGGGCTTGGTCTGAATTCGCACTGTGATGACGTCTTGGCCCAAATCTGCAGGAAGCTCCTGTGAATACTGCAGAGTTTCCTTGATTTCGCGTTCATTTCTGGCGATCGAAAATATGGCCAAATGATTTGTTCATCCCAGTAGATCCCAAACAAGCCACTTTCCATTTCTCCTGGTCAGTTAAAATCCGGATAATATAGCACATATGCCTGATATACAGTAGCTGCCATGAAGACACAACTATCCCATCATGTCTTTCTCGCTCTCGCTCTCTCACACACACAAACATACAAGCCAGCCATTTACGCTCGTCCTAAATCTGCTCTATTCCTATGATGCTCTTATTTCTGATGTCCCTGTTCTCTTTCTCTCTCGGAACTACTGTTTTTCCACTATAAAGACACAAACAGATAATATTGACATGTACTTCGACTGTTATTGATGGTTAGCTCGCAGGCGCGCGTTAGCTGTTGCTCGGCTGTAAGCCAACTAGTTCAAATAGTGTAAATGTACCGTGCAAATACCGTAACACCTGGAGTAGCATGTCCACTGCAAAAACCCTAACCGGAAGACAAAAGAAAGCGGGAATCAGACAATTGTCTGATGTATCTGATGTGTAAACACGTGTATTATCGAATAACCAGAACACTTTTCCGAACCTACAGAAGGCGGTTGTGGTTACAGGCGGCAAGCTCCGTCTTCGCAGTGTCCGTTCCATCTCAGCTAAATAGCTCACTTTCATATCAGCGATGCTGGCGTGCCAGCTAGGAGGACATGGTGGCTTATTGGTTAGCGCATTTGCCTTGCACCTCCGTTGAGGGGTTGGAGGTTCGATTGTGCCCTGCGGCGGGTTTGCACCCACGTCCAGGGTGTCCCCCAGCTTGTGAAAGAAGAAATTAGCTAGCTAACAATTGATACCTAGGTACTAGATCCCTCACGTTCTTACTGAGGAGTTGTTTATAACGGACACCTTTATAACGAGTTCATTTTGTCCAAACACAATCGAGGCAACACCTCAGCTTTCGGTGCCATAACGTCCTCGATACTGTGATCGTAAAATGTTACGTATCGAGCGTGCCACAAACGACAAAGTCGGCACGAAGAGATTTGTATGCCTTCACTTTCATTGGTCGCTGAGGGTAGACCACCGATAGCACCGCTGACAGGACGCCTGGCCGTAAGGATCTTCTAAAGTTACACCGCTTGGAATGTCAATCCGATTCTTCATTCCCGATTACGACCGAGTAGAATCAGGTTGCGGCTACTCGAGTCTTTCCGCAACCGTTCTGTTTTCGGAAGCGACGACAACTACAAGGCAAACTACCATCAACGACCCCTAAAACCCCTAACGGACAAGCAAGTTACTATAGCAACTCGAGTAGCCTCCCTAACAAATAGACAAACAAATTGAACTGTCGGAGTAGCGCACCCCAAATACGACATCTACCATAAAACACCTAACACGTAGACCAATTAACGTAACTGCTTACGCAGGACTCCACTAGAGGGCAGAGCAAATATGTCTTATAGTCCAGAAAATACAGCAGAGATACAGGGACATAATGACAGATACACACATAAACACACACACACACACACACACACACACACACATGCAGTGGGTTCATGTGTGTGTTTTCTTCCCTGCAGTCTCAATAGAGTGTACATTTTGTATTTGTGTGTACTTTATATGAGTGTTAAGAGTTAAGGGTAGGTTTCACACACGTTCTGCTTCCATCCACTGAACGCTAATTTTTTTTTTCTGTAATGCTAATCTTCACTTAGCACGTATAATTAGCATTATTCACGGGAGCTCGAAATCTTACCTCGGATTTACCTTACCTAAAATTACCTCGGATTTTCCGCTGATTCGGGCCAAGATATGGCATGCGACATCATCACGACGCACACTCAGCAAAAGCCCTCTTCGATTCACGTGCGTCGAACATGAGTACAGCTAAAAAGGTCTCGTTTAGCAACAGACAATTTCGTGCGGTTGCAATTTCGCCAATTCGCATAGTTTTTCCAAAAAAACAAAAGAACCAGCAGAAAATCCTGTACGGACGGAGTGAATGTGCGTCATGATGACGTCACACAACGCATCTTGGCCCAAACGTGCGGAAAATCTGCGGTCATTTTGAACGATTTCAAGCTCCCGCGAATATTGTGGAGTTTCCTTGATTTTGCGTTCATTTCTGCGATGAAATCCTGAAGGACTGACTAGTAGCTTGCTCTAGCGTTACAGAATCAAGGTGCGTCTTACCACCGCACAGCATGCAAACGTAAACATAAAGATAAACATAAACACGCGTAAAAGACAGTGAAAATGTTGCTACTTACTTAATAACATGGATACGAAATCTGCTTGTCCCGAGCACCCGGTGAGCAATGTAATATAATGAACATTATTATAATAATAATACAGTACAATACAATACAATACATGTTTTAAAGTTATAAAGTATTAAACAAGGTGTTTGTACAGTATAGCTCTTCGGAGGAGTGGGGGTGTCAAGGCATCTTTTTGCTGAATGTCATGAGCGCAGCACGTGTCAACACCTGGCTTGATTGGTTGAGTGCAGTGAGGTCCCCAATAATTAATTATCTGTTTTTTATCCAACAGTGATACAAAATAGTGGATGTGTGTAAACCTACCCTGCACTCTTTCTGTGTACCAGTGCAGTAGGCCTTATCAGTGTGTGTGTGTGTGTGTGTGTGTGTGTGTTGCACTGGTTGGGTTCAAATGCAATTATGAGTCACATGAAAAAACACAATAACAGCTTCAACTAAATATGGAACTGCAGATTATTGCTGTGTGTGTGTGTGTGTGTGTGTGTGTGTGTTTGGTGTTATCTCACCCCCTCTGTATTGTCTCTCTCTTCAGGTTGTGTCATATCACGCGTTTGTATGTGGGCTTCTTCATTCTACTTCCTCTTTTAGTGTTACCCTGTCCTCTCTGCGCCGTGTGTGGGTGTGTGCGTGTATGCGTGTGTGCGTGCGTGTGTGTGTGTATTTCGTGACGTGGCTTATCTTGTTCTTAACGTGTTTTGCCCTTTTTTTTCCTGCTCTGTCCACTTCAGTGACTTTCAGCCCTGGCTTGGGGCAACAGTCCCTCCAGGGTTAAAGGTCAAAGGTCAAATTGAGGTCAGAGTGAGGTTGTGTGAGTGATGTCCTCAGGTCTGAGACAGAGAGCAACAGGAGAAAAAGAGCGGGACAGGAGATGAGGAGAAATAGGAGACGAGACCTATAAGACTTCACACACACAACCTCACTACTTCAGGTGCGTGTGTGTGTGTGTAGATGGGTAAGTGTGTCAGGTTTGTTGTGGGTTGAGTAAGTGTGAGGCGTGGACACACACTGACGTGTGGCTGACTGGTTGACAGACAGACACAGGGACATTTGGACAGACTAACAGGGAAGGTAAGAACGAGTCCCCGAAAACCGCAACGTCCTAATAAGCCCTAAAGTTCTACACACTAAACCCTAATCCCTTACCTGCTCAGCTGCAGTGTTGTAGTGTAGATCAACCAGACACACCACGCTCTCTTGTCTCACTGTAATATCCAGAGCAAGCTCAAACAAACACACACACACACACTTACCTATTAACTATCCTTGTGAGGACCTTCCATTAGCATTATTAATACAGCTAATTAATGCTATACTGCACCTAAATCTAAGCCAAACCTTATCTTCACTAAGGTTTTTTTCTAATAAAAGCTGCAGTTTGCTTAAAAAAAGAAAGAAAGAAAGAAAGTTTTCCTTGTGGGGACCAGCCAGATGTCCCCACAAGGAAAACTTTCTTTCGTTCTTTCTTTTAGGAATATCTGACAATTTTGACCTGGTCCCCACAAGGAAAACTGTTTTTATCCACCAAGATATGAAAACATGCCTCCACACACACACACAAACACACACACACAAACACACACAAGTTTGCTAATAAAAGACAATGTGTGTGTGTGTGTGTGTAGGTGGGTAAGCGAGGCAGGTATGTTTGTTGAGTTACTTTTTTATGAGGACCTTTTGCGAGGTGCCTACTTTGTGAGCAACATTTTCATATTCTCTGAACTACATGACAGTCAGTACCCTGGGACACCTGGGAACAAGAAGATTACGTATCCCGGATGTATCTACATGTATGAGTTTGTTTTTCGATAGCGATGCCGATAACGAAACGAGTATCCTACTTAGTATGGATCAATCAGCAAGGTCACGGAACGTTTTATTTCGCACCATTTATATTTCCTCGGTTTACTCGGTGGTCATGAATAGTCATGAATGTGTGTGTCTATGCGTCGACGCTACTCGGCTCGTTCTTTACGTTATTAGCTAGTTGATTTTCGAATGAACTACGTTACCTAGCTACAATAGTTACCTCGTTTCAGCTCAGAAAAGCGCTTTTGTACAGCTGTTTTATTGATTTCATCCCGCTTACTACATGTAGACGCTTCGTGGTTAACGGTGTCGAAAGAAAATAAAGAGGACTGAATGTGTGTATGGCTGAGAGATTATTCAGGGCACTACACCCAACACACACACACACACACACACACACCTTGCTCTGGATATTGGAGTGGACTCTTCACACACAACACAAACTCACTATATAAGTTGTGTACATAGATACAGTATGTGTGTGTGTGTAAGCACATGTGCTTGTGCTGGTTTGGCCATTTGGATCCCATCTGTATATAAAGCTGTACATCACTGGTGGTTGTACATGTCCTTTTGGCCTCCTACTCTTCCCCATCATCATTATCATCATCATCATCATCATCTAAATAACTGATTTATTTGTTACAGTAAAATGGTAACAATGAGAAATATCACAGTACACGGACCCAAAACACAGAGCTGCCAGCCTTGGCACATTTTGTGTAGGAGCTCTGCAATTTATCATCGGAGAATGTTGGTACAAGTTATCGTTCAAAAATACGGCAAAAACGCTGATCACCATATGAATCTGGAATGATTGACACTTGCGTACATGTTTATTTTCACCTCTCCATCAGCTCGTGCGTTTTTTAATGGGAAAGCATTTCATATGAAATCAGCATATGTTTGACTTATGTAACAGTCACAGATAAATGTATAGTTAACATGGAAGAAGATGCGGGAACAAAATTCCATGGGCTGTGTGTGTGTGTGTATATATATATATATATATATATATATATATATATATATATATATATATGCACACACAGTGCATCCGGAAAGTATTCACAGCGCTTCACTTTTTCCACATTTTGTTATGTTACAGCCTTATTCCCAAATGGATTAAATTCATTATTTTCCTCAAAATTCTACAAACAATACCCCATAATGACAACGTGAAAGAAGTTTGTTTGAAATCTTTTCAAAGTTATTAAAAATAAAAAACAAACAAAAAAGCACATGTACATAAGTATTCACAGCCTTTGCTCAATACTTTGTTGAAGCACCTTTGGCACCAATTACAGCCTCAAGTCTTTGAGAATGATGCTACAAGCTTGGCACACCTATTTATGGGCAGTTTCTCCCATTCTTTTTTGCAGGACCTCTCAAGCTCCATCAGGTTGGATGGAGAGCGTCGGTGCACAGCCATTTTCAGATCTCTCCAGAGATGTTCAATTGGGTTCAAGTCTGGGCTCTGGCTGGGCCACTCAAGGACATTCACAGAGTTGTCCTGTAGACACTCCTTCGTTATCTTGGCTGTGTGCTTAGGGTTGTTGTCCTGCTGGAAGATGAACCTTCACTCCAGTCTGAGGTCCAGAGCGCTCTGGAGCAGGTTTTCATCAAGGAAGTCTCTGTACATTGCTGCATTCATCTTTCCCTCAATCCTGACTAGTCTCCCAGTTCCTGCCGCTGAAAAACATCCCCACAGCATGATGCTGCCACCACCATGCTTCACTGTAGGGATGTTATTGGCCAGTTGATGAGTGCTGCCTGGTTTCCTCCAGACATGATGCTTGCCATTCAGGCCAAAGAGTTCAATCTTTGTTCAATCTTTGGTCTGAGAGTCCTTCAGGTGCCTTTTGGCAAACTCCAGGCAGGCTGTCATGTGCCTTTTACTGAGGAGTGGCTTCCGTCTGGCCACTCTACCATTCAGACCTGATTGATGGAGTTCTACAGAGATGGTTGTTCTTCTGGAAGGTTCTCCTCTCTCCACAGAGACATGCTGGAGCTCTGTCAGAATGACCATTGGGTTTTTGGTCACCTCCCTGACTAAGGCCCTTCTCCCCCAATCGTTCAGTTTGGCCGGACAGCCAGCTCTAGGGAGAGTCGTGCTGGTTCCAAACTTCTTCCATTTAAGGATGATGGAGGCCACCGTGCTCACTGGTACCTTCCATGCTGCAGAAATGTTTCTGTACCCTTCCCCAGATCTGTGCCTCGATACAGTCCTGTCTCGGAGGTCTACAGACAATTCCTTGGACTTCATGGCTTGGTTTGTGCTCTGACATGCATTGTTAACTGTGGGATCTTTTATAGAGAGGTGTGTGCCTTTCCAAATCATGTCCAATCAACTGAATTTACTACAGGTGGACTCCAATCAAGTTGTAGAAACATCTCAAGGATGATCAGTGGAAACAGGATGCACCTGAGCTCAATTTTGAGTGTCATGGCAAAGGCTGTGAATACTTAGGTACATGTGCTTTTTTTGTTTTTTATTTTTAATAAATTTGCAAAGATTTCAAACAAACTTCTTTCATGTTGTCATTATGGGGTATTGTTTGTACAATTTTGAGGAAAATAATGAATTTAATCCATTTTGGAATAAGGCTGTAACATAACAAAATGTGGGAAAAGTGAAGCGTTGTGAATACTTTCCGAATGCACTGTATATGCACAGCATTCTTATTAATTGCTGTACGTAACATCTTTTTGCTTGAATAGCAAGTAAGAAAGTGTGCATCTAAACATTTATACTGATTAGCGAAAGGACTATACCGAAAATGTATTGCGTTTTTTTAATCCCCCCCTCCCCATTGGCGGGACTACACAGTTAAAGTAGGTAAGTAGTACTGCATTCTCCAGACTATAAGACAAGTATTTTGCACTCTAGAAAATGCGGCAACAATTGTACTAGCCCGATCGTTAGTGGTTTTACGGTAGACCTGCTACTACAGCAGTTGTGATAATTTGCCACTACCTTCATGTTATATAATAATTACCACCGTTCTTCCAGCTGAAGTAAAAACATTCATGTCAGTCTGAGTCCGAACTGAGTCCGCCAGCTCTCTGACAGCCGAAAAATTATTTGACTAAACCAGAACGTGCCGTATGTCTAAGGAAATAAAGTGCGAATTTAAATTTATAGTTCAGTTTATATTATTGCTTACAGCTAATAAATTGTACCACTGATTTCTGTTATGTTAAAGACGTTTATCAGGAACAGAAATGCTAAATGCTACGTCTATGCTATCTACATGGTGTTGATGTGACAAAATAATATTTACGTAGGTGCATTTTATACTTCATAGCGACTTATTGTCTGGAAAATATGGTATTTTATTTTTTTAAAGGGGGGGGGGTTGTTAATTTTTCAGTACATTAGTGGTTTGATATTGATATCGATTCACACATTCCATTGTTCTGCCTTTCAAATGTTCATCTGCATGACCTTTGACCTCAGCATGACCTCTGTACTATGTGCCTTCAAATATTAAAACCAGTGTCATGTCATGGGTATCAGAGCATTATTAAAGCTTGTATCACAGGCAGTTTAGCCCTTCCTGAGCTGAGCCGCTTGGATGCCTGTTTAACTGTGGCTAGGCTAGCCCACAGAGGCTAACCGAGTGCTTAAGTGGTTTCAAAGACTTCAAAAGAGCTCTCATGTTACAAGCTACACACCTTCACGTGCTAAACACACCACCGCTAGCACTCTTGATTTGCATTCTGGTCGAGCCCGGATCAATAGAATTTAATTGTGGGTTATACGAACCCTCTCCTGCAGATCAATACATTGACATGTTGCAGGAACAGGCATCTCCAAGATCTCTGTGTACATATGGCCTTCAAAGCAATACACAACCATGACCTAATTATAGAATTGAATGCTTATGAACAATCACAACATCCAAATGTTTCTTTTTCTTTTTCTTTAAAAAAAAAAAAATGTATACAAACCTCTTCCAAATAGGTCTTACTACCACGTTAGTTCATAGTTTAGCGTGTTCAAAGCTAGCTTGTGGGTAAACCGTTTTCTACAATGTTAGTTCAGCCAATGTATATTAATGCTAGTTTGCGGATTAACCCATTTATTACAATGCTAGTTCATGGTTTAGGCTGTTTATTGCTAGCTGACAGGATAAAACATTTACAACAATGTTAGTTCCTACTATTAACGTATTGTTGTTAATTTGTGGCTTAGCTAGTTCTCTAGCGAACTGCAAGAAGGCAACGAGAGACTTCATATGAGATGCAACTCAGATTTATTTATTTGAACTGAATTAAATCTGTTTTGTTGGTTAATCATTTTGTACAATGCTAGGTCTTGTTTTAGGCTGTTTGGTGCTAGTGTAAGTGTTAAAACATTTACTACAGTGCTAGTTTAGCTAATGTATATTAATGTTAGTTTGTAAACTGCAGTAACTGTTTTCTACAATTCTAGTTCATGGTTTAGCCGGTGTATATTAATGCTAGTTTGTTGGTTACCCTGTTCTCTACAATGCTAGTTAATGTTGGCAGCGGTTTAATGCTAGGTTATGGATTAAAACATCCGTTTATGGTTTAGCCGGTGTATATTAATGCTAGTTTGTAGGTTACCCTGTTCTCTACAACGCTAGTTAATGTTTGAGGCGATTTAATGCTAGGTTATGGGTTAAAACATCCGTTCATTGTTTAGCCTGTGTATATTAATGCTAGTTTGTGGGTTAAGGTGTTCTCGACAATACTAGTTCATGGTTTCGCTGATGTTTATTTATGCAAATTTGTAAATTTATGGTTTTGTACAATGCTAGTTCATGGTATAGCCTGTGTTTACTAATGTTAGTTTGTTGGTTAACCTGTTTTCTACAATGCTAGTTAATGTTTGATTCTGTTTAATGCTAGGTTATGGGTTAAAACATCCGTTCATGGCTTAGCCTGTGTATATTAATGCTAGTTTATGGGTTAGCTTAGTAATTACTACAGAATTCATATGAGATGTAATGTAGACTTAAAGTAGACTACTGACTCTGTTTTTAAATGATATGTCTGCTATCTGATGTTCATTCATTTAAAATAAAAATTGCATTAACTGGCACAAAGCTCCAACAAATAAAAGTGGAGTCATTTCTGTTGTTCTGAAAAATGTGAACACCTGCTCTTAAAGGTCATATGTACATATCATAGCAGGATAATATATAATATTTATACAAGGTTAGAGATTGTAAAACTGGTTTTGATGTTTGCTCAACCCTCTTTTTCTCTTCATGTCTTTCACTCTCCATTGCTCATTATTGCTCTCCACTGACTAACATTCATCTCATTCTCCATCCATCTCCAGGCCGCCAGTGCAGTGCCAGTATTTCTTAGGTGTGACTGTAGGTAGGTATTTAATATGCTAATACTGTACTTTACTGTGTTTATTGAATTCCCTCCAGCCAATCAGTCGGTAGGATTTTATCATATAAGTGGTGTATTTTAGGAATTTGGTATCAGTAAATAAAACGGCCATACTGTGTACTAACACTTGAGTGGGATTATTTCACCACAGCGATTTGGTAACCTTTGCAATTTTTTCCTCACCAATCAGATTCAACAATTTGACAGCACTGTGGTATATCACAGTACATACACAATAATTGTTCGAGCATTGTCTCTATTTCAGTATATTGGTTTGATGTAACTTTCCCAATGGTTTGCTCTCATTTTAATCTGCATTTAATATGAAGGTGGTGTAAACGCTGGCCTTGCCTCCATTTTCTTATAATCCATCCACCACAGTCAGTGTCATTTTCTCTTCCCACTCCCAAAGACCTCCTTCATTTTATCTTTCACTTTCCACCACTGACTTAAAAGTTCCTGCTATGTAAAGGATACAATTATATATATATATATATATATATATATATATATATATATATATATATATATATATATATATATATATATGTGTGTGTCTGTGTGTGTGTGTGTGTGTGTATGTACCATACATTATTGTTACTTTTGTTATTGTAGAAATCATAAGTATTAGAAAGAGCTTGTTGATATAAACCTATCAGCTGAAGTTATTGAAAATCAGTTAATGTCTTCGGACCAATTTGTTACGCTAACTTGTCTCTATGTGTCCTTGCCACCCAGGGCAGAGGAATCCAAAACCTTTCTCAAGTAAAATTACTGCTACAAATAAAAGTAAAAGCAGACATCCATATAATTATATATATATATATATATATATATATATATATATATATATATATATATATATATATATATATAATTATATGGATATAATTATCATAATTCATTAATCATTAATTAAATATTGATGAAATCATTAATTAAATATTGATTAAATGATTAAATATATTAATATGATATTTAATATAATTAATATTAAATAGCATTAATAATATATTATAGCTTAATTTTATATATATATAAAAATTATATATATATAGTATTAAAAGGTATTTTAATATTATTAAACCCTATATTTGCTACAACAGCTGGAAGGTTTGTTTTGTTATAGTACAGGGTATTTTAACCCCCCCCCCCACCCCCTCCCCCGCATGCCCAGCTCCGCCCTCTGGTATTCAAGCATGAGAACAAATGAGAGAAATCAAACTTGCAGTTATGAAGAAAAAAAATAAAACCTGTGCAAGCTGCAGGGAAAAAAAATGAATCCACTACAGGTGACTAGAGTTTCTGTGAAACATGGTGGCGGGTGCATTTGTATGTGTTAGTCAATAACCCGTAAGTGTTTTGGTCATTTATATCTGTGGTTGCTAATTGAATGAGTCTGTGAGTGTGTGTGTCATGTCTAGGGTCTTCATATATATTTCAGAGCTTTTCTCGCTAAAGTCTGCTAAAGCTCCAGTGATGTAGAGAGAGACAGAGGGAAAATAGATCTAATGAGAAAGAGACTGTTATTGCTGATTTTACAACACACTGATGTATGACATTACGGACTGAATTCTGTCTAGATGATTTGTGTGATGGAGTGTATGTGTTTTCCTCTACATGGTTGCCACATTATTAGTTGTAGTACTAATAAACTGGCAATTCAGTGAATATTCAGTGTATCACACTGTATTGTATGTAGCATTTTTACCTGTTGCCTTCCACAGCCAGTGTGTGTACATATGCATAAATGTGTGTGGTGTGTGTTTGCATGTGTCCTAATCATCTATTTAAATAGGGAACTGTCGTTTTTTTTTTCCCTTTTCCTCATGTTTTCCAGCTAACACACACTCTTTCCATCTAACACACACCAAAAAAGAGAGAGATTGCGAAAAACAGAGAAGAGGGAAAAGAATTCAATGTGGGTGAAAAGAAGCTGCTTGCACTTTCGCTTCAATGTCTGGTCATTTAAGCCGAGCCTGGGTACAGTCATAAGCCTGACATCATAATTGAATAAGATTCAATGGGAATAGTTCATAATCGTGCTTATGATAACAGAGCGAAGGTTTTATGACCACACAGTCAAGGGAAGTGTGATATTTAAAGAGCTGTTGGAGGTGGCCAAGGTTAATCCACAAGTATCAAAATTGATCAAAATGTAGTTTAAGTTTTAGTATTCTGGTTTAAAAGTGTGTCCCAAACGCTAGTCTATGACAGGTTTTTCTAATAAAACAAGAAAAAAAACGAAGATGAGTCACTAAAAAAGAGAACCTAAAAATCTTAGCATTTTCGATAGCAATCTATCAGCTTGGTAATCAACTAAGGTTGACCTTTATTAGGAACACCTGTACACCTGCTTCTCCAAGAAATCAGCCAATCACAAGGCAGCAGTGCAGTGCATAAATCCAGGCAGGGAAAGCACCAGAATGAGAAGAAAATGTGATGTCAGAGACTTTGTGGCCAAGTGGACAGGCTTGAAAATGTCAGAAACTGATGGTCTCCTGGGATTTTTCCCACAGAATGTTGTGAAAATCCAAAAACATCCAGTGACTGGTTTGACATAACAAGAAGGCTATGGTAACACAAATAACCATTCCATACAATCGTGGTAAACAGAAAAGCATCTGAACACGTTGAAGGCCACATTAGTTTCCATTTCTGTCAGCCAAGGAATATGATGCTACAGTGAGCACAGGCTTGCCAAAACTGATCAGATGAAGATTGGGGGGAAAAAGGCCAGGGGACGTAAACTAGGTTTTAGTGTATTATAGGTCCCTGATCATTGATACCCTGATCATTGATATTCTGAACAGTCATCCTGTTCGAACCCTGTATGTTTTCTGAAAGAGTGGCCTTGACGAGACTGCTTTGCCATGACCGGGCTAAAATGTAACATCTGCCAGTGAAGCTACTGGTGTTGAACAATGCATTATAACAACAGGTCTAATTTATAGCATAATGAGAATGATGCAAACTGTCACACACATTTAAAGATGTATATTTAAGAGGCAACTTGTATGTTAAAAGCAAAAAAATATGATGTTAAATCTGGATGCACTATAGGAAACCAGTCTCTGGGGGTTCAGTTCAAATGGACTTGCGCATGAAAACATCTCCTGTCATCGGTTACACCTGAATGTTTTGGTAGGGGGGGCACGGTGGTTTAGCGGTTAGCATGTTTGCTTTACTCCTCCAGGGATGGGGGTTCGAATCCTGCCTTAACCCTGTGTGTGTGGAGTTTGCATGTTCTCCCAGTGCTTTGCGGGTTTCCGCCGAGTACCCTGGTTTCCTCCTCCAGTCCAAGGAACTGCATTGTAGGCTGATTGGTGCTTCCAACTGTACCCTTTTTGTCTGGTTGTACTCTGCGATGGGTTGGCACCCCATCCAAGCTGTCCCTCGCTTTGTACCCCAAATTCCCTGGGATAGGCTCCAGGATCCCTTCGATGGATAGATGGATACTGCGGCTAAATCACTAGGGAGTAAGACCCATGAAAGTGGGGTACCTGTCTAATCGATCTGCAGCTCAGGAAGAATTTGTCTGTATGAAAACAAACTAGAGATAATGAGGCTTCTTCATGAACTGAGCCCAGAATTGATCCGGAGACACGGGCCAAGTGTGGTGTGAAGTGTGGTGTTGGTGCTTGGCGCTGTTAAGATTTACAAGGTTTACGAATATAAAAGTAAAAATGTGTCAGCTGGCCGTAAGCACAACATCATTCTTTTGCTGTTGGGAAGTGTAGAATCAAACGAAGGTATTGCGAATCAATTGTAATTGCTACAGCACCATTACTTAACAGACACGTGTCCAGAAAACAAATCCCGTCCGAATAGTACTTTATGCACACACTATTTTAGCGTTTGGTACATTCTTGAAAACGCCTGATGCTTTTCTAAGAACATTTAACTACATATGACTTTGGGCCACACTCTTAATATTCAACGAAGATGCTAAAGAAACAACAACAAAATGGCCGACCGTGGTGTCTTTGACAGCCTCCAGCAGTACAGAGTGTGATGTAAGGGCTCAGGCGTGTACTCGCCGTGGTACTAAAACTAGACCTCCGTGCCACTCTGTCTCTAGTTGATTGAAACACATATATAACTCCCCCTGTGGAAGACACGATATTTAACCAGTGTTTCCTTCAGCTGACAGAGTTGCTGAAGTGCTGTAGTCTTTGAAGAATTGTGTGTTGTGGTGGATTTTATGGGACAGAAATGTATGACATAATTCATAATTCGCCTTTTCTTGTTTTGTCCTGTCTTGTCCTGTGTGTATGTTTGTGTGTGTGTGCGTGTGTGTATGTGTGTCTCTGTCTCTTCTTGATGTCTTCCTTTTATTTCAACATTTGTTTGAGTTCCTCTTATTTCATGTCTGCTTTCTAAACACTTTCGGTTATGTTTTCTCACCCAATTTTTTGCTAACTCACTTATCCAACTTTGAAATTTTGTCCATCCATTAATTCTGACCAAACACCCCCCCCCCCCCAAAAAAACAAAAACAAAAACGTTTATTTAACTACTAACTGACTAATCCAATCATTAACAACGCCTTTAAACTTCGGTTGCTCAAACGGCAGCCACGGGCTACGAGAAATCTCGCAGCTTGAACAACATATCGGGAATGGCAGGGTCGTCGCTGCGTTTGACCCCGATCACCGGCGCGCCCTATGACCCCTACGAGGCCCCGGGACCCCTGCGCCGCTGCCGCTCACCCATCCCTTCCATATTGTAGAGCGAAAAGCAACATGGAAAATGCTAGAAACTCAGGACGGGGGGGGGGGGACAGGAAAAGAGGATGGAGGCCCGGTCTCCCAGGGGAACTCAATGGAAGCAATAACCACCAATAACTGTCCTGAATGTAGAAAGCTCTTCCTCTGTCCTTGTCCACTCCGCTTCAGGCGCATGCATATAAGTAATGCTAAGAGAAGACACACTGCATTGTATTTAGTGAGATCAATGCAAATATTTGATTGAAATTAGTTAGTAGGACTAATAATTGGGGGGGAAAATGCTATTTAAGTCGTAAAACCTTAGTCTAGGTTCACACTAGCAAGTGAAAAGTCGCTTGTGTTACTTGTAGCCTCGTGCAGCGACCGCTATTGTGCGCTGTCCAGCATGTTTGTGGAAAATGGTAGTAGCCTAAATGTAGCTGCTAGTCAACTAGTCAAATACAAATTAACTAATGCACTATCACATACTAGCTTCGGTGTCAGGTTAGGAAAGCAAGCAACTCTACTAGCTACAGTATATACACTCACCAGAGGCTTCAACTTCAACTGCGACTTCCTTTCAAGCTTTCCTTTTCTTCTGAAGTTTTCTATGCCCATTTATTGAGAGGTCAAATATGACCGGATACGATGAAACCATAAGGTTATAAGTTATTCTTTCATTTTTGAGGATCGAACAGAAAATGGGAACTGATTGCAGGTAGGAACTAAAGCTGTGAGCGGGGGAACTGAAGAAACGTCGGACCAGGATTTGTCCGAGGAATCAGTCCGGCCAGTTTGTTGCGTTTGCTCTTCATAGCTAATTTGCGCAAAATTGAGAGAGATAAGATGCCGCTTGTCGAATTTATTTTCGCTTGTGGCTTTGTCGCTCTCTAGTGTGAACCTAGGGTTAGAGAACAGTATGTGTGTTTGTTTGTTTATACAAGTAGCTACTGTTCTCGTACCGTTGTGGGCCAAATGTCTTCGATCTCATCGGTAGAGCGAGAAATAAAATGGGCCGCCAAAAGAATGACGCAATGAAGATGAACAGAGCTACTTTAATACCTTCATTCCTGACATTTCGCTAACCTCATCCTTCATGGGACTGGATAATAATCACTAAAATCACTAAACTTTCTTAATGCGATGAACGCGTACATGAGTATACACTAGTATATATGATCCTTATGCAAACAGATTTAGAATAAAGGTCAGATTTATTATATATGCACAAAAAAAAACTATGGTTGGTTTCGTTTAAATAATGCTATGATTATCTAGTATCTTGGCAAGTACTTAACTAATATTATCCACAATTTTTTGCTAACTAGCTACATATTGTTACATTCATGTAGGATAAATTTGATGGAGGATAAATTTCTAATGGGATGCTGCTAGATTTATTAATTCACATCATTTTGTTTATCCTTTGTTGTTTTTGAAGACATTAAGTTTTTTTGTTTTTCTTTACATTCTTAGTACATATCGACATTATTATTGCTTTTTTGTTCATCCTGTCCAGTTTTTTTTTTCTGCGTTTGTACAATCTAATAAAGAAAAAATAATGCCCTCAAATAATCAGGCTTAAAGTGCAAAGTAATACAATTTGGGCATTAATTTACATTATTTATTTGAACATTTTTCATACCGTTTCTATTTATTCTACTACCCAAACCCAGTGAAATTGAAAAAGTAAGCAATCATTTTGATCTGGAAAAATTCAATACCATTTATAGTACATATATATTTACGCAAAATGTGTAATACACCACTCATGATGCTGGAGTTCGGAACTCTGTTCGTGCGCACATGTGTTTTGTAAATATATGTGCAAAAAAATCTTTTTAATCCTTAAAAAAAAAAGAAAAAGTAATAGTGTATGAAGTCAGATTTGTAGATTATTATATAACTACTCTACTACTCTGCTTTCCTGATTTGTTAGTCTTGTCCTTGTTAATGTCTTGTGTTTTTTTTTTATCTATTTTCAATGTATTTTGAAGATGATTTTGTTTTTATTGTTAAAAACATTCCTTTTTCTCGATGTTTTCATTTGTATATGATATATACACAAGTGTTAAGTATCTGTGTATCTTTTTGTTAGATAGAAAATATTCAGGTCTGTCGGACCAAGTGCTTCCAGAATTTCAGAAAAGAAAAAGAACAAAAAATGACAATAAAGCCATTTCTGAGAAAGTGCTTCCTTGGAATCAGAAAAAAAAGTCAAATAATAATATATTGCAATAATTGCAAGTACTATTGGTATTTAGGTAGTTTATGTATGTTAGCATTAGATGTTGCTTAGCCGATTGTCGGTGTGCATAAAGGAGCCATTTTGTTTTAAACATGGCACCTGTCATAGCAAAGCTGGGACAAGATTTCCAGAAACTAGAACCCAATGATCTTCGCATGTAATGTTCAAAGTAGGAGTAAATCAGGGCATATACCAAACGCTAGGATTTAACAAAAAGGTTCTTTTTTTGAATTGACAATGAAAACTTAAAAGAACAAAGTTGGGGGAAAGGGTTTCTTTTGAATCCTTAAAGGTTTTTAGCTCCTTAGACATTTTCAATTTGGAAATCTCTCTATTTGGGAAACAATATATGATAATGTTGCTAGAAAAGAGATTGTTTGTACTAGCACATCCTATTTAGCAGCTAGTTTATATTAAAAGTCCTTACACAAGCATTTACACTTGTACACCTTGTAAACACACTTGGCTTCAGTTCATTATGGGGATGTTCCTAAAAACATTTAACAAAGTTACAATAGATTTTGTGTATTTGGGAACTTTTTCTGAAATGCTTTACATTTTAGGAAGAACGCTATAATGAATTCTAGCGTTTGGGATGGTGTTACCGTGACAGATTCAGGAAACACCTTTTGTGTGTCTTATGGGCGATCCTAATAGTGCAATAGTGATTCCTTCAGAGCTGCTCATGTTCCATTAAAGTTGGAGTCTCCAAGCAGCGTGGCCTATAAGAGCTCAAGAGGCATTTTCATTCACTAACAAAATCCATTACTTATTAAATGATAAAATGATTAGCCAGGGAGGAGATGTATGCCCTTGATCAATACCAACAACCATTTCTCCATCTGTCATCCAGTCAGTGTCCACTTGTGTATATCTATATTATTGTCCTGTTGTTGTAGTATGTCGTTGTACAAACTTAGGTTTTTTGGGAAAGAACAGAATGTAGAGAATTTGAAATCTCAGCTCTTTGTGTAGTGTGTTCCATATTGTTGTAACCAATACAACACGATCAGGACACTTTCAGACAAATCAGACATGTTTGTTTTGAAAACATGAGCTCCCTCTATGAGGCTAATTTTAAGCTGCTGTGTGTTATTTAAAAAAAATTAAATAAACATAAACCACTAGCTAGATTTAACTAGCTTCACCTGCCAACTTTGCTGTACATACCTGTATCTACACAATATATGTCAAAACCTATTAAAATAAACTATAATGTATAATCTCACTGTATTTTGGTTATTCTCTTACATGTCCAAATCATATGGTGTATAGTATGTAGTGTATGTTTTTGTTGTGCGTGTTTGTGCATTATATTGATGTATTCGTTTGCACTAACTACATTAAATCAATATATACCATATGTGCACCCACTATTCATTCAAACATGTACATCGAGCTTAATTAACTCATCATTTTTAAGATATATTCCTCGAGATGTACCACATTGACCTAGGTTACCTCTTGCAGGTAAATGTTCTAAAGATTTCACAGAGTTAATAAAAGTTATGATGTTTAATTTCACCTGATTTGTTTTCCCCCAAAACAAAAAACCTTCTAACCACTAAATGGAATTACAGATGACCCAAATGTCAGCAACATTTCTTATTGGTGTGATTCTCCTCGAGAACCTCCAGCATTCCCGATTCTACTTAACTTCTCCATGCCTATTTCAGTTTGTGTTTACAAATCATATAATGAATCCAATGCTACTTGAATGATTTAAACTACAGTTAATAGTGAATTATCTGTTAACAGAACTTTCGCATGCTTAACTTTAACCACCATCGACAGGTAAAGCCACCCCAGCTTTCTACTGTTGTCCGTTTTAACTAATAAGTTTCCTTTTCTGAGTGTTTTTTTTTTTTTAACTCTTTAATGACAATTTTTAAGTATTAAATGTAATAAATGTATCTGGGGTGGATTATTCCATTCTTGTTGTTTTAAAAACAACATGCAAAATATCCAAAAATTGTGTGTTCTGCGATTTTTCACACTACAACCTAGCATGAAATTCAAGGTACAACAATGTCATCACTGGTTAACTCATTTCATAAGTTGAAGTACTGAGCTTTTTTACAGGACTGGAGTTTTGCACCCCTTTAAAGATACATTACATACCAGTGTGAAATGCATGTGTTTTATGTATAATGTAGGTTGAATATGTTCAGCTCTTTTTTTTTTTTTTTTTTTCAAATCCATTTCTTTTTACCACCAATATGTATAACTTTTAAATAGTTTCTTTAAACCCAACATCTCATGTTGGCATTTAAGGTTGAGACGATTTTCTAACCAACTTCTTGTCTTTGCTTTTGTCCACAGTGTTAAGTTTCTAGCATTCACCGATTCTTTAAAGAAGACACAGTTAGGTGTTGTTTTCTGAGTTTACGGACGAAGGCGCATCATCCTGATGCGACACTTGAGGAATGTTGGTGTGACGAGAGGAATTGCCCAGAAAGACACGGAAAAATGTAAACGTCTGAGGCTGGATCTTCACACAGTAACCAAAGCAACCTCTTGGAATTCTGGACCCATTCCTTGTTCTACCGAAAGATTTCTTAATACTGCGAGACACTGGGCAGTCCAATCTGATTGGGAGAGAAAAGTGACAAAAATATTCCGAACAAAAACATTCCATAACGCTTTGTGTCTGCCGTACAAGATGAAAACACCAGAAGCTCTAACCGCCGTGCTAATCCGCGGCACGGAGCTCTGAGTGTGCATTATTCTACGTTTGAGAATAATGGACCAAGCTAGATTAATCATGTAGCATCTCTGCTAACCCTTTGTAGCATTTGTTGGTGGAGAATCCTCTAACAATTTTTAGAGACTTTGATATTCGTTCAACGGTTTGCACACACTGACTAATAATGACTTAGTCACGCACAAACCTTTATCATTTTAGCATTCCGGAAGAACGTGTCGTCAGCATATTGTCCTGTGTAGTCGTGGTTTTTTTTATGTTATATGTTTATTTATTTTGTATAGAAACCCCCGTACCTTGCACACGTATACATTCCTGTTTCAGTTTTACGACTTGGACTCATTTTATGATATGGGTTGCTATTCTGACATGAGTCTTCCATTCTTTTCCATTGGTTCAGAAAAGGCAACTTATAATCATTTAGTCCACCAAACCAAAGCCCTCCACCGAGACCAAATAAAGTCAGAGATTGGTTCCTTAGTTAAAGTCTGTATTGCGAACCAACAAGATTCTCCCTTTACATGCACATAGGTTATCAGGTGTAGCTGGAGAGCTAATGCCCTTAAAAGCCTCTGCCAAGCTTATTAGCAGCATGGCAGTCTTTCTCTGAGAAGGCCCATTCGTAATTCCCTTCCTTGAATGTCTTTGTTTGAAACTGATACTTGATTCTTAAAAAAATATATAATAATTTTAGTAGTAGAGCTAAAGCTGCCATAGTGAATCCATGTGAACATCGTCAACACTTGACTGACACACTGCCACATCATCGACGACTGCTCGGACCAATAACGTGTGCATGCTAACCTTTTACCTTTTTAGAGATGATTTAGGCGTACAGAGGTCTTAAAGGTGGTATTCTCCCTTTCGCTCTGTCTTTATGTCCTCCATCATGGAAATTTGTCTTCAAGGAGATTGGTACTTCCATAAAAAAAAATAATAATGGAGGACAAATGTACAAAGTAGAACAAATATATATTTTGATAAGTGGGTGGGAGGAATAAAAGAAGAGCAGTTGTGCACAAGAATCACCCAAGGAAACAACAAAACTGCATCTGGGAATTGAAAAAAAAAAAAAAAAAAAAAAGACCAACACTGCAACTGCTTCCCTGATTCACTCAGAGGAAAGGAGGGAATAAAGAGACTAACAACAACAACAAAATAATTAATTAATTAAGAGCTCCTGAAATGGAGGAAGCAAGAGAAGACTGCACAACGCAAGAGTGGAGATCAAATAAGAGAAAATGCAAGGACAAATCTTTGGGGAAAAATAAATAAATAAATAAAAGATAAGATTTAAAAAAAAAAAATGAAAAGAAAAAAGTTAAGAAAATGCTTTTTTTTTGTAACTTTGTTTACCAGCATGAGTTCTTTGCATGAGTATTTTCTGCAAGCCCTTAGCTGAATTGAGGAGGGCTAGAAAAAAAAAGAAAAGAATTATTATTATTTAAAAAAAATTATCAAATAAAAAATGATATGCAATGAATATTTAAAAAAAAAAAAAGATTATATTAAAAAGAGCTATATTTTGTTTTGAAATAGTAAAAACAAATGTGAATAAATATCAAACTATATGTATGACTGCAAGATAAACTTTTATTAGTTTGAAGGAGAGAAAAAAATGTAGAAAATCACACCAAATTCTCCTTTGCTAACTTTTCGCCCCACTTATTATAACGTGTCCATTTTCCACGTTAACGTCACTTGTCCACGGACGCACATTTTGCAGGCACGAGTGTGTGATCTGTTGTCTTGGTATTATTAGAGTGAATTATTAGAGAATTACTTTTTATTTATTGATTTTTTTTTTTCTTCTTCTTCTGTAGCGAACGTGGTGCTGATTCTCAAACCTTCTTTTAATCCAGCCTCTTTTATTTCCCCAGCATGCTTTAAAGCAAAAAAAAAAAAAAAAAAGAAAAGAAACAAACAAAAAAATATATTATTAAGCATCTCATTCTCAGTCTGAGTCGAGTCGATGTGGCAATAATACCAACGACAATAATAGTACGAATACTGTGGAGGTTGTAGCTGGCCAGAAAAACAAGGGTGTTATGGGTGATTTTTCTTTCTATAGACAACAGTTTGTCTAGTCTCAGGTGAAAAAAAAGAAAGAAAGAAAGTTGGATGCCTGTCTTACTTGTATTCCAGTCCAGCTGTCTGTCCTCTTTTTTTTTTTTTTTTTGTCTGTCTCTCTCTTTCCGCCGTAGTATGAGCGAATTGAAATCAAACAAATTTTTGGTTTTTACCAAAAAAAAAAACAAAAAAAACTTAAGCACAAATCGCACAAACGCCGAGCCGAGCTAAAAGACGTAATCTCCACTATTTCACATCCTCTTGTCACAGTTTCTTCCAGAATCTTGGGGTCTTTAGAGGTCTTCCAATGCTGTCCTGCCTTGAGCCAAGTGCGGTGAATAACAAAGTCAGTGACCCGAATTGTATCTGCACTCTATAACTGCGTCTGCGTACGTCCAAACATTTTCACAAGAGGACAATGTTAAAATGTCCTATCGACGATGTTGTAGAATTATTCAATTAGAAAAACGTATAGTGTGTGTGTGTGTGTGTGGTAGTCTGGGAAAACCCGTCAGATGTTACTGCAGCCGAGTTACGTCTACCAAAAATGGCCACCAAATTTTGGGCTAAAATAGTTATTTCTCCCTGTAACATATCATGACGCTACAACTTGTAAACATAAATATAATTCAACAAAACATGGAACATGGGAATGTCTTTATATACATAATAAACCCTTGCTAACTAACCCTGTATTAACACTAGCTTGTGTCACTAGGGGCAACCACTTAAATGAGAACTAATTACAGGTAGGAACTAAACTGTGAAGAAACTTGACGCACCTTAGGATCGGTCCGAGAAGCCATTTGGATTCGTCTACTGATCGTCATAGCTAACTCGTAGCGAAATGAGAACATCTCTATTCAAATCTCACTGAAATCGTGTCATGTTGGCCTATAGAAAAACGAATTTCGGCATTTTGTAATTTGCTAGAGTAAATGATTGTTGTGTTTGTTTTGTTTGTTTGTTTGTTTGTTTGTTTGTTATATATTCAGCGTGGAATCCCTCGTCGCTGAGTGTTCGCCAACAATTCAAAGTTTAGTCTCAGATGCACTGACAAAGATGAGGTTAAAAAATCGTCCCGTTGTGAAGGCGAAGGCGAACAATCAGCCGATGTTTAAAGCTTCATGGAAATCAAAGTCAGCGTCGAGGAGTAAAAAAAAAAAAAAAGCATGTTTTTCCTCTTATTAATGTACCTGAGAAAGAGTGAACAGTTTCAATAATACTTGCGTAACGTACAATCCTTCCAAAACAGAAACAAAAGCACAGCTACTGAAGTATTTTCCACCCCGAGGACGTGTAGTTTTCTTCCCCAGTGAATGCCGTGCTTTGATCAAGTTGTTGGATCGTCTCCCTTTTCACTTTTTCAAAAAGCCTGACCTTTATTTCTGCTTGCGGGGCATTCAAAAGACAAGAAGCTTTTCCATATATATATATAATATTTCAGTTCAGGAAAGTCTGAAAACGTCCAAACTTTGCCAGTAAGTAATGGTTATAATGGGAATTGTATTGGTTTTAATGGAAACTGTAATGCTCCCTGTGGGTCTCTACTGGTAATTTGTTGCCTTCTCTTGGTGGCATGTTATGTCTAGTGGATAACATTATGGACCAGTAATGGTTTTAATGGTTAGCTGATGGCTTGCAATAGTATTTGTAGTGGAAACCATTAGAATTTCTGTGATGGATTCTGTTGTTGTTTTTGTTGTTGTTGTTGTTGTTGTTGTTGTTGTTGTTGTTGTTGTTGTTTCAGCAGGGGTGAAGGGATTTCCTGGTCCGCCATCACACATACACACAATGTTTTTTGACTGGAATTCTCCGGTCAAATTCTCTCTTAATTTTCATCAGCCTGTATCATTTGCGTATCCGTCGTGACATACGGATCACACACTGGGCAGATTTGCCTGTAGCGTAAAACTCGCATCAAGCGAGTGTGATTTGGAATCAGGCCCAGATCACGTGTGAGAGACGGTTTCGGTTTAGCAAAAATGCGATAAGTAGCTCAAAAGAACTGTTTTCTGTCGTATTTGGGGTTTATTTCTTTTGCGTGTGTGTGTGTGTGTTATGGACATTTGACCTTAAACTGTAGCAGAGAGGCCTCTTTGATTCCCAGTAGCAGTGTGTGTGTGTGTGTGTGTGTGTGTGTGTGTGTGTGTGTGTGTGTGTGTGTGTGTGTGGCTGTAGATTACACGAGAATGGACTGAATGTATTATATCTTTTAAACTCTTCAGCTGTATTAATAAGACGAGCATCGCGACATGCTGCCAGTGAACAAAGTGATTTTTAAAATAAAATAAAAAAAGAACGAGGGATGGAGAGAGAGAGACAGACGGACAGATGGAGAGGAGAGACAGAAAAGAGCACAACGGGGTATAGAGGAGAATGCAGGGAACGTTAAAGAACACTGTGTGTTTCAGACTGCCAGGTTTTAAGATGCTGCTATGAGAGAAATATTTACACACATGTAAATATATAGTACCAGTCAAGAAGACTGGAATGGACACACCCACCAAAAAGTGACAAAAATGTAAATATATAATATATAATTAGAATATGCACATAATGATACTCCTAAAAAAAATATATATTTAAATACTGAAGTACAACAAAACGGCTTCAAATAGTTTGCGATATTTCTGTCTGAAATTAGCTCCGCCCTCTGCTGAAAAAACACCTACAAAGAGACTTTTAGTGATTACAAAGGGGCGGGGTTTATCAATATTTCAGTTGTAATCGCAGTTCCGCCTCACAAACAACAGAGGGCTGTAAAATAAATTTTAACAAATGACAAACAGCTCCTTTAAATACAAATTAAACGTCCAGTTTGTCCAGACTTCTGCTTGGTACTTTATATGCATAAAATGTGTTTTTTTTTTTTTTTTTTTTTTTTTGGGGTTTTTATTTTATTTTATTTTTTTTTATAATAATAAATCTTCATGTTTTAGTCACGAACCTACCGTAAGAAAACCTTTAAAACCCTACATGTGTGTGTTGTATTTTGTTTTGGGTGATATGTGATCACAATTCACTGAATGATTCATATTTTCTATTTAAAAAAAAAAAAAAGCTTATCTGAATATAGGAACACACACACACACACACACACACACACACACGCTTGATGGATACCATGGACAAGGTGTGAATGCAATCTTTAATTTTATGTTTGCATTAAGTGATGAGTTGAATTTGTCACATATGCAAATGCACGTACACACACACACACACACACACACACTTGCATACACTTCCTTTGTTTATATTTTTCTGTTATTTTATTTAATTTTGGGGGGTTGAGGTTGTGGGGGGTGGAAATGATCAGTCTGCCTGTTTCTTTGCTGTAATCATGTTTCCTTTCCGTGCCTGCGATTATATCAGCTGAATCAATCATGATTATCTGTGTGTACTGATTGTGTTTCATTTTATGTACTTGAATTATTACGGATATGCAATCTTTGCCACACTGACCACTGCCAGCCCAATCAACATGATCAGTAATTAAGATGATTAAAGTAATTAGTAACCATGTTGTGCTTCCCTGTTGTGTGTGTGTGTGTGTGTGTGTGTGTGTGTGTGTGTGTGTGTGTGTGTGTGTGTGTGCTTGTTCAAAACGCCACATTTTTTATAATCACTGACAGTAAATTCACCTCTCTAATTCATCTAATCTCTTAAATGTTAGCTAGCATAATTTTAAAACTTAATTTTTTCTTCAATCAACTGTGATTTTCAAGAAAGTATAGCCTCAACATAAACGGGCCTAAATTCCCGTCCAGATCTCGTCCACTTCCTGTGCGAAGATGTGCCGTTAACGTTTAATTTGCGCGATAGGATAGTATGTTCAAACTGGCCTTCACGACATAATTGAAAGTAAAGAAGAATGAAAAAAAACGAGAACTTCATTTTGTTCTTCCCGTGATCGTCGGGAAATTCAGATGATGCGACCTTGAATGTGATTTGTGGTGTAACCCATAGAGTTCACCAATGGCCACTTTTCACAAAAACAGACGATTACTGTCATTTTCACGTGCGGTGAAAACACCTTTCGCCTCATCTACGTCAACGCAGCAGAGAAGAAACTTCCGAATAAAGGTTAGAAATTGTTTGTTGAAGAATTTCCTCAACGTTAAGTGACGTTAGCATTGATGATGAGTCGCTAGCTGTGTATTTAATTGATATTGTATTCGTATCAAGTCCTATTTCTTTCGCTAACATTAGCTACAGTACATAACGGAATTTATTTTAGTTCATTGAAAGCTAACACTTGGAGTGAGAACGATGGGTGTTTTTGTTTGCTCAGTGTCAAACGTAGTCATTGGCGCTTGTCAGGAATTCGTTCCGTTGGCGAACCATTTGTGTTTGATCTAGAGCTGCAACAACTAATCGATAATAATCGATTATGAAAATCGTTGTCAACGAATCTCATTATCGATTAGTTGGTCTGCGTTACTTCTATTCCGAAAACGCACATCGGAGATTAAATACTAAAGTTGTCCCAAATGACGTACTGTGCACTTACACTATGCACCATGTACTCTACCGTCTAGTGTATGAATTTTAGAAAGGTAATATTGTCTCAAATAGAACACTAGCGTTTTTTTTCTAACCGGAAGTATAAGATGCTTCCTAGTCGACGGCGCGTGACGTCTTATGCACGTAATGTGATGCCGTTAGCTTTAGCCTAATACCCAGAGTCACCAACAATGACTTTCTTCAGTTTACTCTTTGTCAATGTTACCTTTTAGAAAAAGTAATGCATAAATACTATTATATAATATAAACATATATTATTTATATATTATATATAAGTATTTATGCATTATTTTTTATGGATGCACAAAAAGCACTGAATGAAACTACAGTCCTAAATGAATAATATATATTCAGGTGTGTGTGTATTGGGTTCTTTTCAGTCTTATATAATTGGACAAACAGTTGTGTAAAGTTTTAGTCTGAAGTTTATATTTGTAACACTCAATTTGTGGATTTTATTTTAAATAAACGAAATAAAAGGTACTGAAAGTTTGCTCCGCCCCATCCGATTAATCGATAAAAAAAATCGGCCAACTAATCGATTATGCAAATAATCCTTAGTTGCAGCCCTAGTTTGATTTGATTCCATTTGGCATTCTTTCCCTGTGTTGTTGTTGTTGTTGTTGTTGTTGTTGTAGCAGCAGAAGTAAAGTTACCCTACAAAGGCTAATTCTGCCAGCAGAAAGTGTGGAAAGGGTCCATCTTTATTCAAATCAATGACTATGTTTAAATGCACATTGAATTCCACTTAAGGTCTATATTCCGAATACGATGTTTATATGCGTACAGGCATCGGAATATTCCTGTACACATGGTTGTTGTAAGTATGCCATTCTGAGTTGCCATTCTTAAATACCTAGCCTACAGCTAAGCGTCTGTTAGCGTCTACAATTCCTTGCGGACTGAGCATGCGCATATACTTCCTTTCAGTGGATTTTCTGAATAAAGTGAATGCAGGTTGTGATCACGTCACATGACGTCAAATTTTGGCCCAGATCTGCGATAATTTTGAGAAAGCTCCTCAGAATATTGCAGTTTGCGCTTGATTTTGCGTTCATTTCTGCGATCGCAAAATCCTGGAGGGACGGACCAATTCGAATGCTGCCAAATTCAAAGTAATATCAGAACACAGACGTGCATGTAAACGTAGTCAGAGTCTTATGATGGTGGGGCCTGACCAACATGGTTGGTGGGAAAAGAAAAGGGGGAGGGGTCTGCCTTTTTGGTATGAAAAGAACAATAGACAATTTAAATTTTTTTAGCTGTGAGGAAGATAGTTTTGCAGACTACTTCGATTGTACTTTGGACTTTCTGTAATCTGCTTCAGCATAAATAAAATAAATAAAAGTAGTAATAATGGAATGTTCCAGATTTTTTCGTATGTTCAGGTAACCAGGCACTTGCATGTAGAGAACGAGAGACAGAGAGACCTTTAAACCTCAGAATTCGTCATTTGATTACAGAATGTCACTACAAAACACTTTCAGAGTTTCCGGACTTTTCCACGTTGTTTTAAATGGGAAATTCGCAGGAGAGTTAACGTTGCTTTACACACCATCTGCTGGTCTGATCTGTCAACAGCACCCGGGTCAGGATCTCGAAAGGAGCAAGGAGTGTGCCTATCATGCATTAGTCATCAACAAAAATAAAGAATATTAAGATTTAAAATGTACGTATTGTGTTTCAGATCGGTAGCCAGTAATAGTATTAAAAATGTACTTTTATAAGATAAACAATAGTTTTTAATACATCTCGTATTCAAGGCTGTGAATACTTATGTACATGTGCTTTTTTTTTTTGTTTTTTTTATTTTTTAATAAATTTGCAAAGATTTCAAACAAACTTCTTTCATGTTGTCATTATGGGGTATTGTTTGTAGAATTTTGAGGAAAATAATGAATTTAATCCATTTCGGAATAAGGCTGTAACATAACAAAATGTGGGAAAAGTGAAGCGCTGTGAATACTTTCCGGATGCACTGTGTACTTTTTTTCCCCTCTGTTAAAGTGGGCGTAGTCGATGTTGTAGAAAAATAAATAAACACCTTCTGACCAATCAGAATGGAGAATGTGGTTTAAGATTCTTTATTTAATTGAGGGATATGAAAGGTAACGATTAAACACCAGAGCAGAGGATACCTGTACTGCTCCTATATATATATATATACATACACACACACACACACACACACACAACAGAGCCGTTATTCTGTAGGAGAATGAAAACACAAACTCGAAACTTTGCATTCGTAGACGCTACGTTATCATGCAACACATTGCGATGTTTACAAAAATGCCATATCATTTGGCATATAAAAAAAAAAAAAATCAGGGCATGTTTATGGTCTACATCTCTCTCAGTGCTCGAGGCCTCGCATGGCAGCGATGGTGGATGAGAGTCTGCGTGGGAGAGGTTTAGCCGTCTGTCTGAATTCTTCAGGTTTGGCACGGAGGAGAGCCGTGATGTTCTGGAGAGTTCTGGACGTTTGTAGGCCCAAGGCGTCCATCACGTTGCTCAGGTAATCTGGGGAACAGAAATGAGATCATGCATTAAATCAACAAAAACAGCAAAATGATACGCTGATGAGGAATACACTTGGGGGCGTGCGTGTTCTAGGGTTGGTGTGATGAAGCAGAGCTGTTAAACAGCTCTAACACTGGAGACTCCTTCCGTAAATCGTAATATAAACAAACGTCGCCATGTCAACAAATACACGTTTACTATAGAAATGATAACGCATTAATCAATACACTACTGTCAGTGAATCAAAACCTTCTGACCAATCAGCATGAAGCGTTCAACAGGACAGATATTTAGGCTATAATCCAGTAAATATTTACTGCATGCAATTTTGTGTATATTAGCTTGTGTGTGTGAGGGACGGGTCAGGTTTGATAATGTGTTTTTGGTTGGTTCTTGATTACTAATATATAATACCGATATCTGTAGCCAGCTGTTTGGTAGCGTGAGGACTCAGCTCAGGGATCTGCAGAATCACGTCGCAGTAGGTCTGCATGGTTGCCCTGGCGATAGACCCCAACCAATAATCCGCCGTGTTCTCCAACTCCGGAACATCATCGCCTACAGGAAGGGCATGTCGTTAGTGCAGAAAAATGTGTGTGTAGACACTTTAGTTAGCTGGACATGGCTCTGTGTGTGTGTGTGTGTACCTTGTTCGGGGGGATATGGCAGTTTGCCTGTGTGTAAGGCCAGTTCCAGTGCCGGATCCTCCTGAGTCACAAACGGCTCCAGATGCAGCGGCAGAGACATGATGTACTGCCCAATCTACACACACACACACACACACACACGACTGTATGTGAAAGGATATATATATATTAGTGTGTGTGTGTATATATAGTGTGTGTGTCTTACATTAGTAATGTACTCCTGTGGAGAGAGGCTGAAGGTTGGTAAATCTTCTGTAAGAGTTTCACCCAGAGCAGCAGAACCTCGAACCTACACACACACACACAGAGTCAGATTCTTCTGTTGTCTTTCTTGCACGTCTCTTACACACACATTTATACACACCTCTGCTTTGCTGAGCAGGCAAAGCTGGCGTTTGATCTGCAGGAAGACTGAGTCGAAGGCGAGCTGATTGGCCTGCTGGTTCAGGCGAGTCAAAGCGAGACGGGTGTCTGACAGGAGGCTCGAGTTCCCCGTGCCTTTCTCCTACAACACACACACACAATGTTTGCACACCCTTTGATGAACAACAGGACATTTAATGGAGGTCTATGTTAAGTAAGGAATAAAGCATGCTCTAGAACAGAGCAGATGTAATATCCGGGACAACACCCGAGTGAAGTGAACGGTGAGAACACGCAGACCTTGAGTGTGTGCAGTGTTTCCAGCAGCGTGTTGTACTCGGCCGTGCTGCTCTGCTGTAGGTAGTTATATTCTTGCCAAGGGTTTTTCTGGCCACGCCGCTCAGCCCCGCCCTCCTGCAGGCCGCTCAGACTCCTGGGGTTAAACCCCTCCCACAGGAAACGCCCCGCCTTTCCCAGGATCCTGCCAATCATTGATAGCCATGCAAATGGGTGGAGATTTACTGAGATGTTTTGATGCAGTGTGTGTGTGTGTGTGTCTGTCTTACTTGTTGGAAAGCTGTTGCTCGAAAGTGCCACACTGCCTGAGAAGCTCCCCACACGTAGCAATAATCCTATATATTAAAAAAAAAAATTTTTTAAAAAGTTAATCAACTATATTTGTACAGTAACGAAAGAGGCTGTAGCTCAAAGGCTCCGCCCACCTGACTGAATTCTGGAAAGCCGTCCAATCCTCAGTGAACACCTCCGATGTGGGTGTGTCTTCCAGCTTATACTTCTTTCTGATCGACTGAAGTGTGATGGAGAAGTCGGACACGTACCTGAGAGAGAGAGAGAGACACAAATAGAGGCATAAAGAGAGACAAAGCAGAGAGAAAGAGAGACAGAGATGGGAAGAAAGACGTAAAGACAGTGAGCGAGAGAAAAAAAGAGAACGAAATAGTAATTTTGTTCCAAAAGAATAAACTGACATTGTTACATTTTTTGTTATTTAATCACATTTCTGTCATTGTATTTGCGACTCGGTGTATGTGTGTGTGTGTGTGTGTGTGTGTACTTGGTGAACAGAGCACGCAGGGCTTTGATGAGGCCACACACTCCGAGTCCTTCTGTGAATTTGACACAGCGATCCACGGCCGCCGCTGCCAGACCAAACACCTTCTGTACCGAGTGTGTGAGCTCCAGCACGCAGTCCAGCACCTCGCCATACTCCTACACACACACACACACACACACACAGAGATGTAAAATGGAAAAGTGTGCAGAGATTTCAGTACATTTGCTCATCTCAGGAATGAACCTTACATCACCTGAAAAGTGTGTGTGTGTGTGTGTGTGTGTATAATCACCAGTGGTACAGCACTGAGTTGGATCAGCAGGTTGGTCTCCTCCAGCTCTCCATACTGCATCTGATAACTTGTATACGGTGCATACACACTCGACACCAGCTCACACACCTTCAACAGGTTACACTCACCTACAACACACACACACACACACACACACACACACACACACACACACACACACACACACACAATTTTACAAAAATTTCCCCTACATTTTGTAGTGTTAAATCCTGGAACTGAAACTGACTCCAACTGTGTGCAGTCAGGGTTTTGTTATAACACACACACACACACACACACACACACACACACACCGAGGTGAGGCTGCATGGCGTTTTCCAGGCTGCGGCTGAAGCTGGCCGCCGTCTGGTGCAGCTCGAGAAGCGTGTCAAGTCGACTTTCGGCAGGGCAGCGCTCCAGTGCTGCTGCAATGCATTCTGGGATTGATGGAACCATGGCACCGAGGGTCTGTATCGTCAGCACCGTCACCACCTCATATGGGTTCTTAAAGACCTGCACACGAACGAACACGCAACACACACACACACACGTGACTCATGTTATAGTATCAAATGTGTATAAAAGCTGTGTGTGTGTGTGTGTGTGTGTGTGTGTGTGTGTGTACATACCTGACTGCTCCACTGGAGCTGTGTGTACCAGGTGGACAGGAGCGTGTCATAGAACTCAGACAGCTGCTGCTTCAGAGGGGCATCAGACTGACACACACTTTCCCACACACTCAACAGCTGCACCTGAGACACACACACACACACACACACACACTATGTGAATGACACCAGTTGTTAAAATAGTAAAAATATTCACCTGAATGCACAAAGATATAACACTGGTGTGTGTGTGTGTGTGTGTGTGTGTGTGTGTGTGTGTGCGTGTGCTCACGACCCTCACCTTGTGGCATTTGTAATAGTAAGCCAGTAGTTGTGGCATTCTGTCCATTTCTGTGAAAACCTTCACAAACAGCTTAGCTTGATCTGCACATGGAACACAAACATGGAAATGTAAATCACACACACACACTCACACACACACACACACACACACACAAAAACTATAACAATGCATTTCTAGGAGAGCTTAAGCATTGTCCCCTATGTCGTTAAGAGGTTGCTAGGGTGTTGCTACATGATTGCTTTGGTATTCCAGGTGGTCATTAAGGTGTTGTTTGGCAGTTCAGGTGTGTGTCAGGTTGCTGCAAGGTGGTTGGTAAGGTATTCCAGGTGGTTATGATTGTGTTCCAGGCAGTTGCTTGGTGGTTGCTATGTGATTGCTGTTATTTCAGATGGACGCCTGGGCGTTGCTAGTTGATTACCAAGTTATCCCAGGTGGATGCTATTGCATTCTAGGCAGGTGGTAGGGTGTTGCTACATGGTTTCGATGGGATCCCAGGTGGTTTCCTGGGTGTTGCTAAGCAGTTGCTATGTTATTCCAGGTGGTGGCTATGGGATCTCAGGTGGTTGCCTGGGTGTTGCTAGGCGGTTTCTATGGGATCTCACGTGGTTGCCTGGGTGTTGCTAGGTGGTTTCTATGGGATCTCACGTGGTTGCCTGGGTGTTGCTAGGCGGTTTCTATGGGATCACAGGTGGTTGCCTGGGTGTTGCTAGGCGGTTTCTATGGGATCACAGGTGGTTGCCTGGGTGTTGCTAGGTGGCTGCTATGTGGTGGACCGTTTCAAAGTGCTGACCCTGGAGGCTCCTTCCATGAAGGTTCCATCGCAGAAAACATATCAAGAGTCACACACATTTCTTTGTCAAATAACGTCAAAACTTTTCATTTGTTTACTGCTAGACTTGGATTACGTGGAGCATCTGCCAAAGGAGTCCTGTTGCTATAGAAACGTGACGCAGAATGGCACGTATAAAATTGTGGTAATGAAGTTGAAATGCAAATCGTGTGTGTGTGTGTGCGCGTGTGTGTGTGAGACCTGTAGAGTGCGTATTAAAGGTGGAGACGATCTGAGGGCTTGTCAAGGCCTCTAGTCTGTTTTTGAGCGCCTCCAGCTGCACACACTTCTCACTGTAGTCCGGAGTATCCACCAGCATGGCCAGGCTGTTCTGCATCGCCGCTAGCTTACTGCTAATCACAGCCACATCCTACACACACACACACACACACACACACACACACACACACACTCAGGTTGTGACCGTAAACCATCATTTAAACACAAACACACACACACCTGAGTTTTGAAGGTTTCCTCAATATCTGCACTGAGCGTGCTCCATTTATCTGCTTCCTGTAGTGCTTCGGCTGCTAGCTGCATCCTGGACTTCACTTGATCGAGCTCGACCAGCACCTACACACAGAGAGACATATTTTCAAACATCTGTCCTGCCTTCCTAGACGTAAGCTTGCGCTTCTTCTACTCGTCGTTTGCCAAAGCTGACCCGACCGAGCCTACGCAGGAACTTGTTTCCTAGATGCCACCCAACATGGAGAAGAAAAAAAAAAATGTTCTTCTCGCAGAAAACTTCACCATATCGACAATTACACATCACCGCTTCTGGCATACAAGTCCCTGTGTCAGCTGTTGCTATAGGAACAATAATGTGTGTGCGTGTGTGTGTGTGGACCTGCATAGACTGCACGGTGTCCTGTTCAAACTTCTTAATATCTTCCTTCACCATCACCATCTGATCCCTGAGGAACGAAGCCTCTTGTTTTACCGCTTCGATGTCTCTCAGCACGCGGGGCATATTCTGCAGAGCCTGAATGCTGGTTTCTGAAGATCCGCGCAAACACACACACACACAATAAGTGCAGCAGCACCCAGGACAGTGAAGGTTACTATAAAGTCGGTGAGATCTCATCGTTACCTTCGATCGAGTTGTTGACTTCCTGTATAAACAGCTGCAGCTTCATGACCAGCGTGGCTGCGTGAGCGTCCGCTTTGCCCGGCGCATCTTTCTGTGCCACTTTGAACGCACCGTTCACCCACTCCTTCACATCGAAATCGTCTGCCAGGAACTTCGAGAAGTCCATGACTGCGTGAGCTGACGGGTCGCTGTTAGGATCCTCGAGAACACATTGAAAAGTCTGTGTTAATTAGTGAGTTCCTTATTCTAGTCATCTGGGCAACTTAGTTTGCTAAAACAAGCTCTTCATGCAGGATTTCAGAGGGTTTCTTGTTGTGATTGTTGCAGCCAAAAAAAAAATGCTTGATTTTGTTGCAGCTCATCTCGAATTTTTTGCGACGGAATTTGTGGAGATTTTGGTGGGTATTTTTTTTTTTTTTAACTGGCGAAACTGCAATTACACAAAATAATTTTGAAGAGATGTTTGTAAGCAAATGAGATTATTTTTTAATTTTTTTTTTTAGCTGGACTCGTGTTCGACGCACGTGAATTGGAGAGGGATTGTCTCGGCCCAAATTTGCAGAAAATCTGCAGAGTTTGCTCGATTTTACGCTCATTTCTTGCAAAATTGTGAAATCCTGGAGGGACTGACTAATGATGAAACTAAACTAGTCACAAATAGAGGTTGATGGATTAATCACAGCGTCAGTTGGCTGAGAAGGGCGCGCTGAGAGCGGCCCCTAGAGGCGAAATAAAAAAAAACGATCACTGACTAATTTTGTTGTGTTATTTGGAGTGGTTTTTTTTTTTCAAATTAATTTTGGATGTTTATTTTTACTTACTTTTAATGTTTATTACTGGTTAATATTAATATTTATATACTTATTTATTTTTAAAAAAAACAGTACATTCTCATGGTACAATCAGTACTGTTTATTTTTGTAATAAAGTTCAGCAATATTTTCCTTTGAGTGTTGTGTTTTCATTCAAGATCAATTTTAAAAACTATCGGTTGACTAATCATTCATCGGCAGCTTCCGCCCAATTTAATCATCGGTATCGTAATTTTAAAAATCCACTATCGCTCGACCTCTAGTTACAAAAACTAAAGAGTTGCTACACGTGTAACATGAACGTCTGGTTTATATTAACGTGCTTGTTCTAACACGTTCTCGCTCGTTCTAAGGGATTCGAAATCAAAGACTGTTATTAAAACATATCCGATCATCATAAAGGACCTTTGTTTTTGGCTCCCTGCTGCTAGCTGAAGGATGTGACAGCTAGATGTATAAACAACAAATTTCAGAAATGAATGCAAACAGAATTACGTTTATTTACAATATTTACAAAATTACACCGACTGCAGGCTCCAAGCGATTCTAACTTCCGTGGATATGTTTGTACGTTCGATCGTTCCAGATTTACTGATCGGTTACGAGGCTCCACCTCTTTGCTTTGAGAGGTCTACCGCTCCTCATAAGGAGAAGCCATGTATCGAATAAACGCTGATGATTCCCCCCCCCCCCCTTTTCCCAGTGTGTGATGTAGTATGCCCCGAACTGTCTTTAAATGTTCAAAGTTGAAGTTAATAAAATTACAACAAAAACACCTCCACCACCTTGTCATGTGATTAAGAAAGCAGAAATGCCAAAATGGAAGGAGTCTCCAGTCTCAGCACTTTGTAACTTTAACGTAACAGTCATAAATGTCCATATTTTTGTGACCGTTGCACTTAACTATAACAGATAAAAAGCTATAATGTTTCGCTCATTAATAAATGAAAATAAAATCAAACAAAAATGTAACTTTTGTCAGATTGCAGTGCTATCTTTTAAGATCACTGCTGTGTAACACTTAGTTTAATTCTACAAAGAATGCTAATTTTGAACAAGCGACAGCAGCCAATCAGGGGCCAAGCTCCAGGGTTCGATTTGCATAATCAAAACAGCTGACCAATCGCTTTCATGCACGTTAATTTGCATCTCAGACGCGTGTAGTTATAAGAAAAATGCATTCAATTCATAATAACTGGTTCATAATGAACATTTTGGTGCCTACAGAATGTACAGACACTTACATTACTCGTACCAACAGGGTTAGTTGTTAAAACGTCTAGTTAAAATGTACTTTAACTCTCACTGTAATCTGGTGGGGAAATACCTGCAGTTCAGTCCATCCTGTAGTTTTTGCCCAGTCCCGGTTTGGACACGAAGAGAAAATAAACAGCCCAGGAGAAAGAAATGACCATAACGACCAGATACAACTCCAGCAGCGCTACCGCCTCCTCCAGCGTTAGAGCTCACCAAGTCTGAGCTAATATCTCTGGAGTTAAAAACGAATTAACAGACTGCGAGCAGATATCCTGAATGTTTCCTGCTGCTTCCGGGTTGCAAAAGCGTCATTGATTCCCACCTGTATTCAGGCGAACTCCACCCCCTTTACCATGATTGGTCAGTGTATGTGTCAATCCAGTACAGGTCTGTATGTTTTACTTTATTTGTCATGTACATCCACTCATATGAAAATCCACATTTTATTCCCCAAAAAACATCATAGATTAAACTTAAATAAAAGAAATAGTATTTCAATTTTAACAGCCTTTTTAAAAAAATTAATAATAATTGAAAATTCAGTTGAATTTATGCCTTATTTCATGACATTTTGAAATCATCTGATTAGTCAGAAGGTTGATTATATTTCTATAACAGCAGCTCTGACTATAGTTCCAGCTGTAAGACGAGTCACGGGTTTATATCGTACGGCGAAACCCCTGTGTAATCGTGGACACGTTGGTGTTTTCTGTAAGGACCTGTTTATTTAACATTTACGGAAGGAGTCTCCAGTCAGAGGTGAAACTGTAGCTTTGAGTTCACGACAGAGGAGTTTATACTTTGCGGTTTCTCAGTAACATGACAAGTCGTTGTTGTTTTTTTGTTTGTTTTTTTTTGTCTTATTAACTTCAACCAAGAGAGAGAGAAAAAAGAAAGCATTAAAGAGCGATGGTTTACAGCTGATATAACGTATAGTAGGAACTAACTTATTTTAAAGACGTTCCTTGACATTAAAATGACTATAAATGGATAAACAGTATGACATGTCATACATTAATAAATAAATAAAAATTGGCTAATTGTCGTGCAAGAGGAATAAAGCTGCTTTGTGGCGAAAACAATAACAGCGTCACACCACCCCGTCATTAATTTATTTTCCTAAAACAGCACACGCCCATGTTGTTGTTTTTTATTCCTTACTAATTAAACTTGGATTTATGGAATTAAAGGTAATAATTTAGGTTGAAAAGATATTATTTGTCCTTGTGAAGCCAAACAGTATAGCAGCAAAGATTTATTTGTTGGTAGAAATACTATAATAGTTAGAATGAAACATAGACAGAAGAGAAAATCACTGTGCTAGAAAAGATAACTGTTTGTTTTGTTTAAGAAACAACGAGAGAGAGACTTATGTGAAAGAGTCGCCCGGCTAGTAACCAATCACAGCGCAGAAAGCCGGAGCTGCTCCACCAATCCCGACGCTGAAGGCGGAGTTTGTACAGAATACGGGTGGGGTAATGTATTACGCCTTTTTTGAAGTCTCGACGGAAATACAGCTATGAAAAGAAGTGTTCCGGTTAATATGTGTTTATTTATAGAAACTCTGTTTGACGGATCTAATATAAATCCCCGTAGCTACTTAACTGTACTTCTAACATTGCTATTTTTGTAGACATATATTTAAATCCGTAAATAGACCATGATCAGGATGTGTTACTACAGACGTTGTGTGAAATGACGTGGCTGGTGTTACGTTTAATGTTGTCCGTGGCGCTGTGACGTCAATCTCCTTTCCACTGCTGCTCAGAGACACTCCTGAGGTTAGCATCTACAATAAATACCATTTCCCTTAGCATGGCGAAGTCTCTGTTAAGGGAAATGGTTGTTGTTGTTGTTGTTGTTGTTGTTGTTACTTTTATGTATTAACGTGTAGTATTTAAATATTTAGAAAATAATTCCAGGCTGCCTTTTTTTTTTTTTTTTTTTTTTTTTTTTTTTTTTTTGAATGGACAGTTTAGCTGAATGTGGTGCAAATATTTCAAGAAAAAAAAATATATATGAACACTGACTATTTCATTCAATTGAAGTTACATTGTAAATAAATAAATAAAACAAAACAATTAACACAAAACTTGTTAAACACAAGCTGCATTGTGTTTATACCTTAAAATACCTTAGAAATACCGTAAAACCCTTCAAATAACAGCTTGTAGAGGTATATATCTGTCTAGTTTTGGTGACGCTGTGGTGACTCTCAGACCGTCCACCTGAAGGATTGACGTGTTGTGCATTCTGAGATGCTTTTCTGCTTACCACGGTTGTACAGAGTGGTTGTTTGAGGTATCACAGCCTTACTGTCAGGTCGAACCAGTCTGGCCATTCTCTTCTGACCTCTGTCATCAACAATGATGTTTTTTAAATTTTTCGCACCATTCTGTGTAAACTCTAGAGATTCTGTGTGTGAAAATCCCAGGAGATCAGCAGTTTCTGAAATAATCAAACCAGCCTGTCTGGCACCCACAACTTTGCCGAGGTCAAAGAGTTTTTTCCCCCCATTCTGATGTTTGTTTTGAACATTAACCATAGCTCTTGATGTGCATCTGCACCACTTTATGCATCGCACTGCTGCCACATGATTGGCTGTTTGGATAGTTGTACAGGCATTCCTAATAAAGTGGTTTAGGAAAGAATTGGATTAGGGCGAACATGGAGTAAAAATAAAGAAAACTAATAAATACAGTACGTGTTCTCACTTAACAGTAGCCAAAGCTGTTAAATATGACATGACCATAATAATCAATATTATGTTAATCACTAACATCATGTAGGTTAATGAGCTTACTAGCAAGGTTCAGTGGATTCCAAGTTTTACATCAATATATTATCTCAGTCATGATCAATTCAAAGCAGCAGATCATAATTTATAATGTTCTACATGGAAAATTGTCCATTTGGCACTATGGTAACAAGTTTGACCTAAACACAAATCTGTATAATTGGAGTCAGCTGTTCAAGAAGAGTTAAGCTTCTCAAAATACTTTTTGAGGTCAGGGCTACTTTAATCTTGTTTTGATAGACTTGGAGAGATGAACCAAGTCAGGACATCTTTAAAATGTATACATTTATTTAAAAAATGTATATATGAGAGTTGAAACTGGCCACAAAGCAAGCATTTAAACTAGGAATAAATATAACTGTGAGTCAAGGTAATAAACTTCTCATTGTGATAATGATGAGTAATTTACAATATATGAGCAATAAAAATAAAATATTGCACATAACCATGCTCAAGACAAATCCAAAGAAAGAAAACACATATTTTCCTGTCTTATTTACTTACAGATAAAGTTGCTCAATAACCACAAATGCTGAAGGAAGTTTCAAAATCACGCTACAAAATCTGCCATATCTGGGTTTTTCTGCTATCTGGGTTTTTCTATTTACATCTGGAGTGATGTAAGTGGCTCTTTTGAAATTGTTTACTGAAGCAGATTATTAAAATAAGATGACTTTTGCTGCAAGTAAAAGCACTTCAGTGACCCCAACTTCAACTAATCATTTACACCACTATATTATGGTCTCTGTCTAGATTTGAATGTTTGTCTACAACCTGAGGTCATAAGGTCTCTATATGCTGAAAAAAAAAAAAAATCTATATATATGTATGATTTTGCAGCCAAAATATGTCTGTCTGTTTGCCTTCTTAGTTTTGCACTGAAACTATGAAGGAGTCAGAACTGAACAAAAAAAAAAGTCATTAATCAGGGTGAGGTTTTGGTGAATGTACACTGTAGCATGTGTAGCTCAATTATATCTGATTACAAATGTTGATTAATGTGTTACATGTGTAATTGCATCTTTAACACTTGGTTGGTTCTGACCTTTTGCGGGTTGTGGAAACATTCGTGGTTGGTTGTGTGTTTTGGAAAAGGCCTCTGATAAAGTGTCCTGCACTTAATGTGTGAAATTTCACAATCGCAAGCAGGAAGCCAGTTCTGATTTAGATCTCCTGGTTTGCCACATGTACATGGTAAACAGGAATTGGACTCAGCAGATCAGCACTGGAACATCTAACATACCTTCAAATTCAACTTGCACCTGCCATTGGCATCCATTAGTTGTTGAAATGTAGCTGACACTCTGGGGGTTTTTTTTCCCCCCCAAGGAGTCTGTTGATAAAGAAATCTAATAATAACCCTTGTTTAAATCCAGAGTCAAATTTAACTTGGACTGGTTTGTCAATCCAAGGCACTGGATAGGCATCAAACTTAGAAATGGCTTTCCACACAGAAACAGAATGCACCATCAGGCTTGGGCACTGGCATAAATGTGTTCGAGTTACTATGTGACTTTCCATTTGCTTCTGAACTACTATTTTTATTTTCTGATTCAGACATGCAGTATGGTTGTCTGCGTGCAGCCATGCCTGGGGGAGTCTCAATGTGGTGTTTGAGGTTAGTACACCATGACAGGAGGTCAGTGCACTAGGTCAGGAGGCAAAATCCGCTCGCTGCCAAAACAACACCTCGGAGCCAACATCCTTAGGAAAGTCTTTTTAAGCTAGAGGCAGGGAGTAATACAAGTAAAATCCTGTAGAGGGTATATTCAATTTTGAAGGGCAACAGATTATATGTGTACACCACAACTTTCCCTCCACATTCCAGTGCCTCATCCTCAATCAGACTTTGGTGGATCGGGCTCTATGAATGTCTCATGTATGCCCCCTAGAATACTGACCGGCATTCTGTTACCACCAGATTGGAGAAGGACTGCAGAATCATAATGACCTGCAGCACCTGACCCACCTCCTTTTTGGGGGCAATCCACTTAGAAGTGCCCCAGCTCACCACAAACACAGCCCTACTCCAGCTGCAACAACCTACAGAAAAAAAGGAAAAGTAGAGCACTGTGTGAAACATGTACCCACAGTACGCCACACCCCATCACCCGCATACTGCTCCGCAACCCCCTCATCTCAGTGGCATGTATGCAAGTCTGAAAAGCACCGCAGGAGATGGCACGTACTTATTCTGTAAAGCTGGAGTTGACAGGGTCTTCGTTTCGGGTGTATTAATTATTGTTGTTGACTCCAATTGAAATCTGTAATATACTGACTCAGTGATGTGACTTTCATCAACAATTCATCAGTGATCTATGTGCAATAACATATGCACTTGCGCGAGTTTGGTGGGATTTGGTAGGTGATTTGAAAGTGCAACAGACAAACAAAACACCCACCCACCCAATACCCCCCCAACACAGACACAGACACACACACACTCACATAGCACATTTGATCTATTATAGCGATATGGCGCTTGCGGGAAGTTTATTTATGTAAATGCTGAGACGTGAGACATGCTGAACTTTTATTTAGACTATCATCTTCTATGTGCTTTTGCAGTGTCGGGCTACAAAGGCTTTCATTTGAATATACTATGCTAGTCGTAATGTTTATATAATGTGTAATGCTAATTTAATATGATAATATCTTGTGTTATCATACTTTTCTCCTAGTATACTGTTTACCTTTTATACAGCGCATTACTGTCCCTCTACAACCTATCCTTTTCTTCATATGCCAGATTCATAAAACAGCATATAGTTGAATGTCCTAGATGTGGATGCCACCTGATAAAATTGTCACTCAGGCAAATATAACTCATCTTTTGTGGTTTGTACTGTATTCTGTCTCAGGCAGAGCATACCCAGTGTGTTCTGATACCGTTTAGATATTTCCCCCAGCTCATCGAGGACTTTTTAAAAGCACACCAAATGCATCTCAGTTTGTGAAGCATTACAAAACATGCTGATAATACCTTGCCAACCTCAAAAGATCACCTGGTTCTTGGTGCAGGGCTGCGTAAAGTACGTAAGGAGTGTTGCTTAAAGAAGGTCTGTGAAGACATGGTTTGCCAAGTTTAGTGTGGCTCACTCATGTGACCTGCACAGAGCCCTGACCTCAACCCCACTGAAGACCTTTGGGATGAACTGGAATGCCGACTGCACCCCGGCTTCCTCGACCCGACATCAGTTCCTGATCTCACTAACTCTCTTGTGGCCGAATAGGCAAATCCTCACATCCACGCTCTAAAATCTAGCAGAAAGCCTTCCCACGAGAGTGGACGTTATTATAACAGCAAACGGGGAGTAAATCTGTCTGGGATGTTCAACAAGCACGTATTGGTGAGATGGTCAAGTGTCCACAAATGAGTATGATGCCATATAGTGTGTTTGTTTGTGCAAAAATGTGCTTCTGAATTGGGGAGTTTGGCAGGTCAGTACTCCAGGTACAGACCAACCACAACCCACACACTCTATCTGATAGAGCTGTGTAATAAGCCACATAGGGCTGACAGGAAGTCTGTTTGTGTAGATTAATTTAGCACTTACTGCAGTTCTCATAACTAACCTAAACAAGACATTCTCTACTTTTATTTAGACTCCATATAACCTCTAGTGTCTATTTGAAATGGCTTTCTTGTATTTGATTGAACCAAAATCTCCCAATGAGCTATGCTCATACACCCCGATCAGCCATAACATTAAAACAAGCTGCCTAAAATTGTGCAGGTCCCCCTTTGTGCCACCAAAACAGCTCTGAACCCCTGAGGCACTGACCCCATAAGACCTGTGGTATCTGGCACCAAGACGTTAGAAGCAGATCCTTGTAAGTCCTGTAAGTTGCGAGGTGGGGCCTCCATGTATCTGACTTGTTTGTCCAGCACGTCCCACAGACGCTCGATCGGATTGAGATCTGGGGAATTTAGAGGTCGAGTCAACACCTTGAAAACTGTCATGTTCCTCAAACCATTCGTAGACAATTTTTGCATTGTGGCAAGGTGCATTATCCTGCTGAAAGAGGCCACTGCCATTAAGGAATACCATTACCATGAAGGGGTATACATGGTTCGTAGCATTGTTTAGGTAGGTGGTACATGTCAAAGTATCATCCACATGAATGCCAGGACCCAAGGTTTCCCAGCAGAACATTACCCAGCCTCCGCTCTGCCACTGCCATAGTGTACCATAGTGTATCCAGGTGCCATCTCTTCCCCAGGTAAGCGACGCACACGCACCCGGCCGTCCACATGATGGAAAAGATTCATTAGACCAGGCCACCTTCTTCCATCGCTCCATCATCCAGTTCTGATGCTCATGTGCCCATTGTAGGTGCTTTTGGCGGTGGACAAGGGTCAGCATGGGCACTCTGACCGGTCTGTGGCTACGCAGTCCCGTACACAGCAAGCTGTGATGCACTGTGTGTTCTGACTCCTTTCTATCATAGCCAGCATTAACCTTTTCAGCAATTTGTGCTACAGTAGCTCTTCTGGGCGATCGGACAAGATGGGATAGTCTTCGCCTCGGCATGCGTATCAGTGAGCAACTGCATACCGGGAACACCACACAAGACCTGCAGTTTTGGATATACTCTGACCGAGTCATCTAGACATCACAATCTGGTCCTTGTCAAAGTCACTCAGATCCTTACACTTGCCCATTTTTCTTGATTCCAACACATCAAGTTCGAGAACTGACTGTTCACTTGCTGCCTAATAAATATATCCCAGCCCATGACAGGTGCCACGCTAACGAGATAATCGATGTTATTCACTTCACCTGTCACTGGTTTTAAAGTTATGGCTGATACTCAAGAAATATTTCTCTCATTTTAAATGTAAAAATTTTCTGAACAAACAACCACAAATACTCAAATTATTTGTTGATTGAGATGTTACCTGTTGACTTCTGGTGATGTTTATTTAGGATGTATTTTCTGCATATACTGCAAAGCTTCCTAAAGATAAAACCAAGTACTATAAACCCATTTATGTCTGATGATAAATATCTTTCCATGTCTTATCAGATAAGTGCTGAGAGGCAGGAAGCCAAGAAGTGTTGAACTGCAGAAACTAGATAGTGTAGAAAATAGATAATGGCCTGGGGATGTAATAAACATTGAGTAAATCTAAATGCTATTTAGTAGCATTTATATTCAAAGAGTACAGTGTGTTTTCCTTGCACATGAAGGATAAGACTTGGTCCTAATTTGCTTCACTGTAAATCACGCCTTTTCATCCCTGCATTCCAGTAAATTTTTAACAGGCTCTGAAGTGTACATTGTCTTCGTCACACAAATATCCACTCGGACAAGGCACAAGGAAAGTGTAACGGAAAGTGGATTTTAGAGTCCTAACACTCAACCTTAACAGGAAGAACAGTGTAGTTTCTGGGAGGAGACATTTATTTTGGAGAACCCGCCACAGTTCTTTGACTGTAGCAGTTGCTTTTTGATTTTTACATTCAAAATCCAGCAGAATTCATTATGTTTTTTAGTCTGTTATGTAATATGTCCCATTCTTTACTGACATACAAACATTTCACTGTAACTTTTTGGGGTTTTTTTTTTGGAAAACTAATGTTTGGAAATACAACATGGTTTTGTACTGACTCAATAATGGAGATGTCTTAAAATAAACACACACACACACACACACACACACGCATATATGTGTGTGTGTGTGTGTATGTATGTATGTATATATATATATATATATATATATATATATATATATATATATATATATATATATATATATATAATGTATATAATAGGTGTGTGTGTGTGTGTGTGTGTGTGTGTGTGTATATATATATACATACATATATATATACACACACATATATAAACACACATTATATATATATATATATATATATATATGATAAATGTACATAAAACACACACAGAGGGACGATATGGTAAAGATATGATCAGAGAGTGAACATGATGAGGATCTGAAACGCCAAACAAACCACACAGAGAGCGCGATAGAGAGAGAGAGAGGTGTGTGTGTGTGTTCTCAGTTTCTCTTGCTCAACATACAACATTCAACAACTTTTGACAGCTCCAGGTACAGATCTTTATTCCGTCTACTTATAAAAATAACTTATTAATGTAAACAGTAGTATATGTAACTTATTTATTAAATACAGTGCACTCCACTAATATTGGCACCCTTGGTAAATACCAGCAAAGAAGGCTGTGAAAAATTGTTTTTATTGTTTAACCTTTTGATCTTAAAAAAACTTCACAAAAAGACTCTGCTCTCATGGATATCAAACAATTGCACCCTTTTAGTCAATACTTTGTGCTAGCTCTCTTTGCCAAGATAACAGCTCTGAGTCTTCTCTTATAATGCCTGATGAGGTTGGAGAATACATGGCGAGGAATCTGAAACCGTTCCTCCATACAGAACCTCTCCAGATCCTTCACATTTCAAGGTCCACGCTGGTGGACTCTCCTCTTCAGTTCACCACACAGGTTTTCTATGGGGTTCAGGTCAGGGGACTGGGATGGCCATGGCAGGAGCTTGATTTTGTGGTCAGTAAACCATTTTTGTGTTGATTTTGATGTATGTTTTGGATCATTGTCCTGCTGGAAGATCCAACCACGGCCCATTTGAATCTTTCTGGCAGAGGCAGTCAGGTTTTCATTTAATATCTGTTGATATTTGATAGAGTCCATGATGCCATGTATCCTAACAAAATGTCCAGGTCCTCTGGCGGAAAAACAGCCCCAAAACATTAAAGATCCACCTCCATATTTAACCGTGGGCATGAGGTACTTTTCCATATGGCTCCCTCTCTGTGTGCGGCAAAACCACCTCTGGTGTTTATTACCAAAAAGCTCTATTTTGGTTTCATCTGACCATAGAACCCGATCCCATTTGAAGTTCCAGTAGTGTCTGGCAAACTGAAGACGCTCGAGTTTGTATTTGGATGAGAGTAGAGGCTTTTTTCTTGAAACCCTTCCAAACAACTTGTGGTGATGTAGGTGACTTCAGATTGTAGTTTTGGAGACTTTCTGACCCCAAGACACAACTAACTTCTGCAATTCTCCAGCTGTGATCCTTGGAGATTTTTTGGCCACTCAAATCATCCTCTTCACAGTGCGTTGTGACAATTTCTTTAAGAAAAGATCAAAAAGTTAAACAATAAAGACAATGTTTCATAGCCTTCTTTGCTGATATTTACCAAAGGTGCCAATATTAGTAGAGGGCACTGTAATTAATCGCAACAGGTTTGTGCTGGTTTGCTTTAACCACCATGAATGACGGTGACGGCTTTTCAGTGATGTAGTCTTCTGACAGATGAGTATTAAAAATAATAACGTTGTATTTTACAGAAAAAGAAGATGAGATGCAGTCTTTTCTTCCAGTTGTTCGTCTGTTTTTCTCACCTAAGGGGAACGCTGATGTGGCTGAATATGACAGATGGTACTCATTGTTCCACCATTTAACCCTCATGTTCTGTTCACTGCGTAGCAATGGCATGTCCCATTGACCCAGGCCATCTCTTAAAATGTATACAAATGTAAACAGTTTTAGATGTACATTTTCGTTTCGTTCTAATTTACTATTTCTATTACCAGCAATATAAATGGTATGAAGTGTGTGCACAGGTGGGAGCGTAAATAAGAGGTTTACAGACCAGTACATTTTTGAACAAATTGATTTTTTAGGTCTCTTTAGATATTTTTTTAATTATTAATTTTTGTGCGTAAATTTTATAGCACGACTTTGTGTGTGTGTGTGTGTGTGTGTGTGTGTGTGTGTGTGTGCATGTAGGTCATAATTGCAGGTTGGAGTGTTTGAACGATTATCTCTACACCATCAGGTGTGAGTTGAACATGACCTCTGAGCCAAGACCCCATGATGCCCTCTACTGGCTGGAATTCCATGATGAACTGTGATTATTTCAAAGCTTCATACATATTCAAATGAGGGGCGGGGTTATATAATGTTCCAAACCTGAAAGTTTTACCTTTAACATTATGCGATCACTGATCAGATGCATGCCTCATTCACTGTGACTGACAAACACATAGGCCATGCCTCCTTCACTGTTACGGACAGACACATAGGCCACGCCTCCTTCACTGTGACTGACAGACACATAGGCCACGCCTCCTTCACTGTGACTGACAGACACATAGGCCACGCCTCCTTCACGCCTCCTTCAGGTCAACGATATTTTACACAATTAAAACAAACAAATAAAGTTTTTTGTGTGTGTGTGTGTGTGTTCTATATTTACTGGGTGCAACTGTTGTAATATTGAACAGGGAGACATTCGAGTGTGCGTTAACGTCGCAGACATACTCATGGCTGTGCGTGCTGAACCTGTATACACGGGTTGAACACACGTTCATGGACACGGACTTCTTCCAGATCTCGCTTAACTACAGTTTCCATGGCAACAATGGATCAACAGTGCTGAAGAAAGTCTACATGCCAGTAAAGAACAGTAAGAACCACACACACACACGCACAGAGGTACAAATACACTCCTTGTATATATGTTCATATGACGTGTGCATTTTGCAGTTCAGCCTGTCCCACCATCGAAGCTGATGTTGCTATGGAAACCAGATGAGGCTGTTTTCCACTGGCTCAGCGGCTATATTGAAAACGTGATGCTTGTCCCGTTCCTCCAGTACCAACTCAGCATACACAGAACGAACAAGGTGTGTGTATGAAGCTCTAGAGTACATCTGATACCTCAGTTTATTCACCCCATTAACATTTAGCATTTGAGTCAATGTCAGGTGACGGTGACATGACATCGACTAACACTGTGTGTATTAGGAGCACACAGTGCAGGAATGAGGGGCTTGTCTTGATTTTGCCCAGAGACAAATGTCCCTGAGTCAGTAAGGGTAGATTTTATGTTAAAGCTAACCAGCTAATTGAAAACGTGACCAATGGGTTACTTCATATTTACTGATTTTAATTAGCCCATACAATAAATACAGAATAGAACACTGGAGACTCCTTTCATAAACGTTAAATAAACGTCTCCTCGCAGAAAATGTCACAGCTTTTTAATCCGTGTCCTCAGTACAACAGGCCTGTGTGCGTTATTACTACGGAAACGATAACGTATTGGAACGAGCACTTTGATATAAATCAGCTGGAAACTACTGCCGGGGCTGATGTTATAAAAAATAACCGATCGACGCTGATCAAATTTAACTTATGCTTGGATTTTGTTGTCATGTGGCAAAAGCAGGACATGTAGGGCGTGGGGACGTATTTTTAGCAAGGAGTGCTGTCACCACAAAGAGGATACACGCCTGTGAGTGTGTCCACAAACAAAAATAAAAAGCCTTCAGCAACATGTTGAACCCACTTCCTGTCAGTAACCCAAATCCGTTATCATTAAAATCAGACATAAAATATCTAGAATGTGCTGAAACACCTCAACAGGTTTACTATTCCTGTAGTTTACTGTAACAGGAAATTTGTTTCTATTAGTGTAATAAATGCGGCATGGGGTTGTATTGGCGTTTGATCTCCAAGGTTCTATCCTGAGTTCAGGTTACCGTCTGAGTGAAGTTTCACATGTTCTCTCTCCGTATCCATATGGGTTTCCTCTGGGTTCTCCGGTTTCCTTCAACTCTCCAGTATATTTGGATTGGCCAGTGAATTGTCCTAGGTGTGTGTGTGTGTGTGTGTGTGTGTGTTTGTGATGCAGTAGGCTTGCACACTATCCAGCATGTCCCTGCTTTCTTCCTAGTGTTTCAGGGATAGAATTAACGGTTTAATATAGAGGGTTCTTATTACCAACTTGTCAACGTCGCTCTCCATGGAAAGCATTTTGTAAAAGATTAATATATTTGTACGTGAATAAATCCAAGATCTATTCGAGGCCTAGAAAGCTGGTCCAGGTTATGGTGGCTCGCTCTCTTGGAAATAGCAATTTCAAGGAATATTACCGTTAAAAATATCAGGGAAACAGATAGCGATTAAAAAAAAAAGCACTGACACTGGAGACTCCTTCCAAAAGCCTAAAAAACGTCACTTCGCCATTATCAACAGTTAGCTAACTACCCAATTAGCGAATTACATTTGTTACAATTGGAATCGAATAAATAATACAATTATTTTTTGTAATAGATGTGGTGATATTTAGACATCTTTCATTTTTATATGATGACTTCTCTAACAGATAATGCTTACTTAGTGTGTGTGTGTGTGTGTGTGTGTGTGTGTGTGTGTGTGTGGGTGTGGTTTGGGTTATATCCATGGTGGATTAATGACAGAGAGATGTTGGTGATGGTTGTGGTTGCTGTAATGTGACCTACATAGTGAACAGGGTTTATATTGTGGGTCGCATTAACCATGTAAAGGGGTTTCTGGTGTTTTTGTTTTTTTTTTATCACGTATGTGGCCTATATCGTGTATAGGGTGTGTGGTGTGAGACATACACAGTGGACTGAGGAAGGGTAGTTGATCATGGTTTTGAACCTGACAAATGGTGCACAGGTGTGATTTCCTTCTCTTATTCACGTGTCGAAGGTTATAATCGGCGTATGTTTGCAGGTGTTGGACGTCCACTCCTTTCAAACCAATGTGTCGGTGCCGATGTCCACCTTTGAGCCTGACACTAACTACACAGCACACTTGCGCTCAGCGCCTTATGGGACATCTTACAAGGGCGTTTGGAGTCACTGGGGTCCCGCCATTTACTGGAGAACTGGACGCACTAAAAGTAAGTATTTGTCTCCGTTGGTTGTATCACATGACTTAAATCCCTCCACCAATTGGCTAATTGGTTTCCTCGGTTTGTTTCTTTGGTGTGCAGAAGTAAAACTTGATACAGCAGCTACGGGCCCAGGTGAGCCGATATGGACATTCTTTAATAATTAAAAAAATTCAGTGCATTGGCAAATCGCTCTGGTATACGAGGAATAAAACACTTGGGACATGCTGTTATTGAAAAATATTCAACTTCAGAATGTCACTTCATGTCTGGCCGCATCACACCGCCCCATTGTTGATTTATTTTTCTATGACCCTATCATGTTTTATTCCATATTAAGCACACTCTTGTATTTCATTTTTTATAAATCTGTAACGCAGGTATCAATTTGACATCAAAAGAGGACATGGAGAGATTTTTTAATTAGCATATCCACGCCTATTTATAGATCCTGGCATTTAAAAAAATGTAATATTTGAATATTTTCAATGGTTTTTATTAAAAAAACAAACAAACAAAAAACCCACAATATTATACCTATCATGTGTTGTAATGTTATATTTTTGACATATGGCCAGTGTGTGTGTGTGTGAAGTGTGTTCTGTGTGTGTTTAGAAGCAGACACTCTGGATATGTCTTTCGCTAGAGTCTGGCTGGCTCTGTTCTTACTACCGCTGATATTGTTCTGCTACTTTTCATACACCAGGTGAGTCTTTCCTCCTATATCTATCTATCTATCTATCTATCTATCTATCTATCTCTCTACCTGTCTATCAGTCTACAATGCTGCAAATTGTAGCATCGACTCAATGTACCCTGGTGAGCAAAGAATACCCGCAATGCACTATGATATTTTAAGACACTACTTGGCCTATATAGTGAATTGGGTGTGTGATAACCCTCAAGACCTGCTCTTTTATCTAAGACAAAACTATTACCATAAGCTTTGACTGAACACTGAGACTGTGTCTGAGTCCCCGAACTTATTCAGAGCCTTCAATATTCGAGGTACCAACAAAGCATGCTAAGTCATAGCGTGTTATGTTTACATTGATACCATTTTTAAATTATATTGTTACTCTTTGGCGCCTATCTTTTGTAATACCTGTTATATCGGACACTTCCACACTAAAACTGTGTACTGGTTGGTGCTACACTGTCACTTACTGTGCTTATTGTCCTGTTGTAGTAGTATCGAACTGTCCCGTGTTGTTAGCACACGTTTGCACGTGCACTTTGTGTAGAATGTGTAGATCTTATATAGTTCGGTGTCGTCTCATGTGGTTAGTGTGTTGTTTTATGTAGCATCGTGGTCCTAGAGGAATTTTGTTGTGTTTCACCGTGTACTGTACCAGCTGTATATGGTTGAAATAACAAAGAACCACTTGAACTTTACACTGAAGTAGGCATGGTGGATCATAAAAGACCAGAATTAACCATATAGGACCAATTAAGTAAAACACAGATGCAGAGATGAACAAAGTTATTGTGCTTTGTTCTCATGTACACAGTAGACTGATGATGGATGTAAGTTGATTGTTATTTTCCCAAAGGTGGAAAAGGTACGTACTGAACCCAGGTCCTGCTCCTCATATTGGAGATTTCAAAGTAAGTCTAATATTTTTGCTCAGTTTAAATGTTTTAGCTGACCAGTAAACATCTGCCCATCTTTTGTTGAATATTAAATAGCTTTCTAGTCAATGTTTATACTCACAACATCATTATGAGGGCCAATTTACATTTAGTCCAACGTCAATTAAGCTAACAAAATAATTTAGGAAATGTTTAAGGTTTGGAAATGTTTGAAAGAAGAAACAGCTCTATTATATTTGACCTTATCTCGGATGCTAAACTGTGTATGTGTGTATTCTCAGTGTTTGGGGATGCTGCCAGAGAATGTGGGTGAGCTGTTACAAAAGGAGGAGTCTCTGCAGATTGACCACTTGACTGAAGAACCGAATCCCACCCAGTATAAAAACATGAGTAACGTTAATGACAGCTCAGGCCACACCCCCATCACTGGCTCACCCAGATCTCCAAGCACTCTTCAGTGTTCTGTGGATTCAAAGGTCAGCATGAGTAGCTGGATGCAGGTTTTGATGTCAGCAGAGAACGGGAGTGTGACGTACAGCGATGACTACTGCACGCTCTCGCACGCCCTTAGTGAACATGCTGTTAACACACACAAGCACTAAACAGGACAACACGTGTATTCTGAACAACCGCATACAAGCTGGGAATGTTCACAGGTAACACACCCACACCTTAATGATGACACGTCTTTATACAGCAGTTAATAGTTGCTTGACTGAAGGAGGACATTTTGGACTTTGAAATGAAAGCATTTTTCTGGAAAGCATCGTATTATTGTGATAATCGTCATCAGCAGCAGCGTTTCATTTTATTGCATTTCTCTCAGAACTTCTTTCTGCTCACAGAAAGGTAGCAAAGCTCAGCTCACTGTTGTGATACTCCCTCAGTAACTCAGCCTCAGATTTTGCTCCCACAAGCCAAAGAATGTATCAAATCTTTTGTGCACTTTTCTGGCCACAAGCTTCAGAATCTTGAAAGTAGGTTATTTCCAGCAAGAAAGGAAAGTGAGCTTCTTGGAAACCCATATTTGAAAGATATTCCAGATGCCATCCACCCCAAAGGAATTTTGAACAATCCCACCCGCTCCCAAGAAATCCCTGCCTGCACAATCGGGCCTGCTCCAAAAGGAATTTTCGAACAATCCAGCTCGCTCTCAAAGAAATTCGGAACTATCCCACCCACTCCTGAAGCAATTCGGAATAATCCAGTCCATTCCCAAAGTAATTCTCACCAACCCCGCCCACCCCAGAAGGAATTATGCTTGCTCTCAAACAAGTTCTGAACAATCCCACCCACTCCTGAAGGAACTGTGAAAGGAATTCTGGACGATCCCATCCACTCCCGAAGAAATTCTGACCAATCCTGCCTGTTCCTACATGTACATGTCTGCAATATCGTCTAATGTGCTTAATCATTTAAATGACACCCATGATGACCAGAATATAGCATATACCATGGATGAACAGATGTGGTAAAGACGAAATCCGCCGTATCCAATACGTTCCTATGTTAATGAACCTGGCCTGACTGTCCTAAGAGATTCATATCTAAACTAATTTATTTCCCAGACATTCATTAGACATTAAACAAAGCAGTAACTAGAAAGGGACAAAAAGTATTCATGTGCCATTCTTTAATACATCAAATTTGTAATTGTTGGCAAATCGCTTTACTCCTTGCATATTTGTCATAACGTTTTGGAAGATGAAGATGTAGCTTTAAGAAGAAATTTCTCGTGTTGGCTGGTTCTGTATATCATATACTGCTGCACTCACGTCACGTCTGAGAATTTGGGAGGACATAAAATCTTTGTTATTTAGAACAATTTATGTAAGTTAATTGCTATTTTATTAAATACCATGTATCAGTATATCTATCTTTTGTCTATCTCCTATTATCAAGTCTCACCAAAAATAAAGGTCTTTATACACTTGATTGTGTGTTGTTTAATAAAATAAAATCACAGAATCTGTGGAAGTACAACATTTTTCCCTTTCCCCCACCCCCTGACAATTCTACATCCTAACATGAGCCGTATAGATTTAACCACTAATAAAGTCTAAGCAGATATCATTTATTTTTTATTCGTATAACTCGTTCAGTTTAATCGTGGTGTAAAATGTCTCACATATGTGCAGCGGCATGTAACACTCAACACTACCTGAACACATTTAACATGGATAGATACAAAACAAGACTAAAACCTAAGCATGTTATGGCGTGTCCTGACAAAATTTTTTAAACACATCCGATTTACATTTTACATTGTGTTTTAAATTTCTTACATTTTACCCCAAAAGGCATAAGGTAAGAAAAACACAGTGGCTGATTAGATTGTCGTAACCCTGGCTGCAGTCATAACAAACGCCACGGCAGTCTGGAGATCATAGGGCAGAGGTTTCAATAAGGACTTTTCAAATGACTCAAGATAGTACTATCTTTCTAAGGAGCAATTAGTTTCATGTGTATACCAAATATGGGTGTTTTCCTATATCTACACTTTAAAATAAGTAATAAAGCACTTGCAGGGGCATGCCGTTATAGGCAAATAATCAATGGCGGTGTGATGCAGACTGACACGAAGTTGATCATTTGCCTTTAACAGCATTTTAAAGAGCGACATACTTTTTATCCGTTTATAGTTTAACATTGTGGAACATCTTGCAAAATACGTTGGCTCCTGCAATAAATCTTCATGCCAGACAATTTAATAAGACAAAAAACAAACAAACCGCAAGGCTCACCATCACGCAAACTAACTTTACCTGTGATTAAAGAATGAGCTGACAACGGAGACTCCTTCCATAAATTTTAAACGGACAGCTCTTTACAGGAAAACAATTCAACGATGTTGATCTGTGTCTGCAGACTGTCTGGTGTACGAGTCGCGTTGGATGTCGTTACTATAGAAACGATAATTTTGTTCATTTAAATCAGGAGCTTCTGACTAACCAGAATCGAGAACTCGTATAAGATCTGGCTGAATTCTCAGACCTGGCAAAGTAAGTGACTGACTGGAATCGAACGTTTTTAAATGCGTCTCGAGTCCTCATGTAAACCGATACCCTGAAAAAGCACTGACGTACCGCATGAAGGTGTAAGTACAAGTTCTTATGATCTCACCAAAACTGGGAGCAAAAGTTTCTACAAAAATGAACAAAAACCTCAGAGTAAGATGAAGCTTTAAGAATTTTGATACCATTTCTGACAAGAAACAATGTAGTAAAGAGTAATTGATAATGATATACTACTACTACTACTACTAATAATAATAATAATAAATCTGTAGCCTAAATATAAGTGAGATTTGTTTGATTGTGGATTGAGACAATCGTTTTGTAGAAAGATCTTTATTAAACCAACAAAGAACGCAGGACACATGTTCCCATCATTAACAAACGAACAAAAAAAAAAAAAAAAAAAAAGCTATCCTGGTGAGTATGAGTAAGTCTGACCCTACGATGACCCCAAATGTACAATTAGTCAACTTAAACCAGCGTTCGCGTGCGTTGGAGTGGCAGCCACTCAGTACAGACCGGAACAGCAGAGAATCACCACAACTGATTTAAACTCTTAAGCTAATCTTTTTTTTTTTTTCCTTCTGTTTTTTAAAATTTTTTATTTTTATTATTTTTTTTTACAAACTAATCTTACTGTGTGGAAGATGGAGAGACGTGCGAGAAAGCGAGATCATTCCACCCAGTTTTAGGCTGTAGAGATCTTAGCCGAGCTACTGAACATTCTCACGCACTCTGCATCATGGAGGAGAAAATTATCAAAGAAGGGAAGTCTGACATTAAAATAAGAAGAAACATACATGCACGCACACACACACACTCGCTCACACGCACACACACACACTCACTCACGACACGTACACAGAAAGTTAATAGTTTTCATTCAGTCACTCCACGTTTGCATTGACTGGAGGGGGGGGATTTGGGGGAAGGAGGAAAAAAAAAAATAGGGAAATAGATGAGGTCCGTTTCTGATTGGCCGACGATAAAGCGAGGCAGGGGCTGTCCTGCAGAGGGGTTGTCAGGGGGCAGGGGCTGTGTTTGTGACATCACTATCAGAAGGGGGTGGAGCCTGTGGGGATGGGGCAGATGGCACAGACATCACGCCAAGTCCTTTCAGTCCCAGCAAGTAGAGGAAAGGAGGAGGAAGAAGACGGAAAATAAACGAGTGCTGACACTTTCCCTCGGAATTATCCATCCGTCCGTCTGTCCATCTACGAGGGAGAGAACTTTTTGGCTTGTGCTCGGACCCTCTTCTCGTACTCCACTCTGTTCTGGCTGGAAACAAAAACGGCATTGTTAAGAAACGTCCCCTGCTTCGTTTGACAAACCAGACAAGTCCTATAAGGATGGATGTTAAAATGGTACCACAAGGGAATATTTATGTAGTGCAGGCATGCATGTGTGTGTGTGTGTGGGTGTGTGTCTCACCAGTATATGGTATAAGCCTCTGCCTGGGCCGGGTCCTGAATATTGGGCTCATTTAAAAGCTCCTGGATTCCCAAAAGAATCTGTGGAACAACAAAAACATAATTCACCCAAAATATCCACAGATTAACAGTTGTCTAATGATGAAATAAATAACGCTTAATTGCGGAGGAAAGCTCACTCGAGTTTAACCGAATTTGCGGAGCTGCACTAATGTAGTTACAGTGCCGTAATGAAACAGTATACTGCTCTAATGGCTATAATCATGCAGAAACCCTTGTGACTCGGTGTCTCACGCTTACACAGAAAATGTCTGCGACTTTGCCGCCTTCTAGTGTGAAAACAGCATCAGTCTCGATGTGTCCAACGAGAAATGTTTGCTGAATCACATGCCCCAAGTTATTTCCTGAAAACGTCTAACTTATAAGCGTTAAGTATGCGCGTTACCTGTTTGATCGTGATAGCAGGTCTCCAGTCTTTGTCCTCCTCTAAAATGGAGAGGCACACGGTTCCCGATGGGTACACGTTCGGATGAAACAGCGGCGGTTCGAATTTACCTGACAGACGGAAAAAAGAAAAAAAAAAAAAAAAAAGTGCTTTATTGGTTTTTGGGGTGCTTAAGCTCTTCAGCATCTTCGTACAGCTCAAAATTGATTTTTAAGACCTAAAGACACAGCGTCACGACACTGCGTCACGGATTATTTTTCCTAGAATTGCGTCTTGTTCCTGACTTATGATCGAGACAGCTGAACATCTGTCAATACGAAACATCTCGGCATACAAGAAAGCCACAGTTCATTAAAACGTCCTTTTACAGATAAACAAGTGAAGACCTGCGTGAAACGTACATTTTGGAGGAGATGACGGGTAATCGTCTTTGAAGAGCATCCTTAACTTAAACAGACCTCCTTCCCACGGAGTCTACAAATGAACCGAAGAGAAGTAGTAAGGTTAATCAGGTTACATCGTTTCAAAAGAATATGTACGCGTACTACTTTTTTTTTTTTTTTTTTTAAAACAAGCCGATGATGAAGTCTTACCCCCTTCTTCCCTGGAATGGCGCATTCCCAATTCATCAGGTTCATCGTACCATCGGGGTTCTTAGTTGGAACGGCAACGAAGCCCTAGAGAAGACCGTCACAGCTTAAATTTACATGAAAGTGTCCTGAAATCCTGACATAAAGGAACGTGGTGTATATGTGCACTACATTGTGTGTGATGGAGAGAAACTCACAAAAGGGTGATCTTTCCTCCATGCTTTCCGCTCTTGTGCGAGTCGACTCAGAGCTATGCCAGACATGACCGCTGATCCTAAAGGTAAGGAGGAATCAATTTAAAATAAATAAATAAAATAAAATAACCCCCCCAACACACACACACAACAGGACTTCATTATTGCGTATAAAATGGTGTATCTTGAATGACTTGCATCATTTTTGGAATACATTAAAAGAAAAAAGAAAAAGGCAATATTTTCTCACGCTACTTAATTAACGCCAATTAAGTCATTTCTTTTTTTTAAATCCATGATTAAATATGCATATACAAACTCTACATTGTTCCATTATTCAACTTGTTGTACAACGTGAATATGCAAATATACTCTGGAATGTATTTGAATAAATTAATTGTAGGACTCGAGAGCTCCTGTTATGGACTCGCTCACACGCGCGCGCGCACTCCCTCACTCAGCTAGCTCAAAACAGCTAACAACAAACCTGTGGCCAAAACAAAACTAAATAAATATCAACTAAAAGTCTCTTGCGAGATTAATAAAAAATAAATAAAAACACACCGGCTCTAGTTAGAACGCGTGTTTCAGCTACAACTTCGACTGCTTAAACTGTCAACAGCGGGTAACTAGTGATTAAGCTAGCTATCTAGCTTAACTAGCTTCGTGACAAGACCACAAGCTAACAGGCTAACTAGCGCTACTTCCTGGGAACCATATAAGCGTTTAGCCGTACAGCACAGGTTTATTATCAGGTGAGAACAGTGCAGTGTTTTGGTGTTGAACATATAAACGCTCGTCATTAATATAAACAGATTTCCGGTCGTGAAACCGTTTTAGCCGCTGAGTTTTTTTTTTTTTTAACATGAGAACTCTCCCGCACTGGCGGAGACGCCATTCATGACCGCGCATTGGACAAAGAAAGCTGGACTTCCTTTGACGCGAACGCGCATTCTCACCGACAAGCGACCGAGAACTGAAATAAAAAATGTCGGAAAATCATTTTACGCGTTCCATTAGCCAAATCGTAGAAACGCGCTTTTTTCCCCCTTTCTTTTATTTTTTTGCGTGATCGCCGCCTTACCTCGTGAACGCCAGGCCGCTTCGTGACTTTCTAGACACTTCTATTAGAACCGTGCTAAACCCGGGACAAAAAAAAAAAACCTAGCCAAGTTTCCCTCCCGAAAAGACATCCGTTCTAAACCGGACTAAGTAGGACCTCTGAGAGGGTAGTTAAAACGCCTGAACGTAATCATAATATTAAAAAAATAAACATTTCGATATTATAACCATCTGGGCGTATATTATGAATATATCCAAATTAATACGCTGTAAACATGAGTCATATTTATGTTTTAGGATTTTATCGAAGCCTGATTTTCCGTCCATACTCGAATTTAACACAGGCATTATTTTAGACACCCCAATATTTAAAGGGGCCGCATACCCTCATACAGAAACACAAACACGCACTAATTGAATACAAACAAGAGGTCGCGCTTTTAATTTATTGCTTTAAAAAAAATAAAAAATAAAGAAATTAAAAATTAACGCTAAAATAATAATAATAATAATAATAATAACAATAACATGATTTGACTACTTTACAGCCTTTGGTGTCTATGGAGACCAGAACATCTCTATGGCAACAGTCAAACAGTCGGTGTTGCATCAGCCAGAAGTTCGCACGAGGGCGCTAAAGGAGCAGGATGGCGCGTGGCAGCATCCCAAATGACTTCTGTAAGACCACACAAGGTCAAAAAGGGTTTTTACAGCACACCTAGGGTGCACTCTGCATCTCGGGTGAAATTTGATAACAGTCACGTGACCCGCCAGATATATTCACTAAACCCAGTTCTGTCAGAATTCCAACAGGCAGCGTTGTGTTTAGCGTTTATAGACATACTGTTTATCGCATACCTCAAAATTCACTCCCTAGTAGTGCAGCATTTTAATTAAGAGATTTACCTTCAGTCTATGGTTTAATGTAAGAGGGTTATACTTTCAAAGTGACCTTCATCTGCAAATAAACCGAATGAAAGAGTGCACTTTTCTTCTTCCCTTGATCTTTAGGAAATATAGATGATGCAACTTGTGCAACATTTCAAATGTTTCCTGTAAGGGATGACTTGTGGAAAAGGACGTGAGATGTTAAAAGGACTCATACGTTAGTGCACAAATTGTACAATTCGAAGTGTTTTAATGATCATAATTGGTAAGTGAGCCGGGACTGGAAAACATGCGGTAGATTTTGTCCAGAAAGTTTTAAGCTGTTTATCCGAAACATGGATTGTAGGTTGGAGCGAAGGACACGTTATTCAAGTCTAAAATGTCTATACGTTTACGTTACGTATATTTTTGTAAATGGAACACGGATGGTATTTGATTTACATCCTATCCCAAGCCGTAGTCTTCATTTATTGGGATATAAACGTAGGTGAGTGTTGTAAAGGACAGCACGGTAGGTGTAGTGTGAAAAGAAGAAGCAGACAGCGTTGTAGTTTCGTTAAAATGCATTTATTAGCATAACAGTCTGTATGCCTAAAGTGAGTAAAGGAGCGACAGTTCATATATAAATCAGCATAAGTCTATAAATGTGGCGTATCGTCCGATTTACACACGAGACTCAGAAGACCTGAAGTGCGTCATTTATCACGTGTAAAATAAATCTCCATCAGACCCATGTATGCAGGATTAGATTATGTTTATTAAATAAAGTATATACGATGGTACTAGATAGTAATAAGCAGATATCCTAAAACAGACGCAAATATGTACATCCCCGAAAACACAGAGCTTTTAGAAATTTTGCTTAATAACTAGATCCACAAATTTGCTCACTTTGTCCATCCATCCATCTTCTATACCGCTTATCCTTTTCAGGGTCAGGGGGGAACCTGGAGCCTATCCCAGGGAGCATGGGGCACAAGGCGGGGTACACCCTGGACAGGGTGCCAATCCATCGCAGGGCACAATCACATGCACATTCACACACCCATTCATACACTACGGACACTTTGGACACGCCAATCAGCCTACCATGCATGTCTTTGGACTGGGGGAGGAAACCGGAGTACCCGGAGGAAACCCCCGCAGCAGGGGGAGAACATGCAAACTCCGCACACGGGGCCACGGTGGGAATCGAACCCCCGACCCTGGAGGTGTGAGGCGAACGTGCTAACCACTAAGTGCTCACTTTGTTTTGTTGCAAATTTACAGAGGATTTCTTTCCATCATGATAAACATTGGTGTGTTAAATGTTGACTAATATCCCTGACGCTGTTGAGTTGATTAATGTCCTGAAAGTAGTTCCAGCTGCAAGGCAAATCACAGGTTTACTTTAATGCGCTTGCTCTGAGACTTGTATAAAAATGTACTATGTACAACACTCAGAGGTAAAGCTGTACATTTTAGTTTTCTATCTTCTGGACAGAGAGCTTTGCGGTTTCTTGGTAGCATGATTATTTAATAATAATAATAATAACAATAATATTTTGTAACTACAAAATGATAATCAATTAGACTACATGATTGTTTGCTCGTTCCCTGAGATTTAAATCACCCACATTCTCCTAAAGAACACTGTATAGTCACAATGTTTATCCACATAGTCCATTTTTGTTCGTTTTTTTTTACAGATAACCAACTTTGTCACACTATTTTTATATTATTTTTAAGTGTAGGTGTATTTTCATGGAGAAGGTTTTGAGCGAGACAGACATCGGACGCCTAACGTGCCTCGGCTAATCAAGGTAAGTGGAAAACGGTCAATGGGGGTTTTCACCAAAACTTTTCTTAACATTTTATTAAAATTAAAACTGAATATTGTGCTTTAAAGGTCTTGCACAGTGCATCTGCATCCTTAGTGTCAATGCAGAAGAGCTTCCTAATTTATCGAGCATGTCATTGTAACATGTCAGAAGTAAAGCTGTAAGTCTACGCTGTAATGGAGACGTTTACACTTCAACATTAAACGTAACTATAAATGGATAAGATGTATCACGTGTTGTTCTCAAAGTGGGGTCCGTGAAGTACAGCTAAGGGGTCTTTGCGGTTTGGTTTGGTTTTGTTTAGTTACAATGGTTGAAATCACATCCCTCGTTATTATATTCAGGGGTCCAAGCACCAAAGTAAACTCAGACCTGATGTATTCTATCGATGGAAAGTTCAGGAACCGTAAGTTCTATGGCTCTAATAAAACTAATACTGAATGACAAAATGATTCTAAAACAAACATGTTACAGTCACAATCACAGCGGAAGACCTTGAATGTTGTATACATATGAGGCGTGTACAGGGCTCGTGTGATCAGGGGGCGTGTCTTCATGCGTAGTCTACGTGTTTGACGTGAGTATTTGTGGTCATGCTAAATGAAACGGTGTTTCATGCACCGAAATTTCTTCTCCGAGCGGAAACGATCATGACGTGTTGATCTCTGATAAATGACAAACTGCATCGGTGCAAAAGGAATACACTTAGTTAGGAAAAATAATCGACTTCCACTTAATGTCATTGATTATTTTCCCATCACAGCACGTCCCCAAGAAATACAACATATATTTCTTACATAAATAATGCAATTAGTAACAATAACCGTCGTATCTGCATCATCGCCCACTTCCTCTTTCTTTTGATTGGTCGCCTGGTCGAACCAGTCATGATCATTTCTCCTCCAAGAAAACATTTCAGTAACTAAAACTCGTATATGCTTCTAGACGTAGGTGTTTTGTCCGAGAGCCTCATATCCGAGAGCCTCGCTCCTGGAGTATCTAAAGGGGGGGGCGGATATATTAGTTAAATCAGATAGCGTCATTATTTATAAGAACAAGAAACACCCGACACACACTCTTTACCTTGGCTTTCTCACTCGGCTGGCTGTTGTTACCGGATGACTGGTTCTGAAGCTCCTTGGAAACAACGCATAGGAACTCGGCTTGGTCTTCGCTGCCGTAGTTATAGGAGGAGCCTATGCTTACCAGCTGCGCACACACACATAAAGACAGAAGGACATATATGTGGCATTTTCTCTCATTGACTAAGTTAGAAAATACTGCTGTAGGGAAAAACATTCAGTGTAAAATAACACAGTGAAAGTCACATGAGCACACACACACACACACACACACACACACACACACACACACAGCTGTGTGACAGTGGCAACATGCTTGGACATGCCCAGCGCACCTGACTAAGGCCCCGTTGTTACGAACTCACAAAAACAGAAACACACACACGCACAAACATGCTCATACACTTACTAGACGATTCGCTTATCATAAATGACTCTTTTAAGTGAATCCTTTCACAAGCACAAGAAGGCAAGATTTACTTTGGCTGAAATGACTTGGGTAAAATTTAATGATTTGAAATTGATGATTTGGGTAAATGACTGGGTAAAATTTATTCCCAGATACTGCAGATGTTACAGGTCTAGACATTAAACTACTATACCTGTTTAGTGATTTGTAAGTACGTAAGGATTTTTCGACGCATCTGATGCACACCAGGGGCCGTATTCAGGGTCGGTGACTCAAGTCCAGCAGTTATACCAATATTTACACAGGGAAAGTTACACATGTTCAGAGTGGAGTTCCTCATCCAGATAATGCAAAACACCTGCACGTATTTTCCAAACCGCCACCTTTAAACACAATCACATGCCATTAAGCATGAAAAAAATTAGGCATAGAAAATGCGGACTAAAGACTGTGCGGACTATTTACTAGTGTTTTTCATTTTCTTTTTTCTTTTTTTTTAAAAATTTGCTGAGGTCATCAAATGTCATACGATGCATCAAATGCAAGAGACAATTTAAAAATGAGAAGCAGAAAGACTAATACGATGGCATATGAATGAGAAGACGGCAAGCACCGAAATGTTTTTGTGAGCTTTAAAACCTGATTCGTGATTCATTTGATTCACTGTTTAAAAGGTCGGAATGAAGTTCTTGAACGGGTAGTTAAAATCAAAACTCAAATTACTATTCTGCATGTTTATCTTTTTTTTTTTTTTTTGTTAAGTTTTTAATTTGCATTTGTAAATTTAATTGAACTTCATGTAAACTACACATGTAGTTTAAAAGAATCACTAAAATGAGTCATAATTCCCATCGCTAACATTTACACGGACACAGAGATGTAGACAGTAATAACAAGACGAGGATGGAAAAATAAAATGATTAAATGCGGTTGGTGAGCAGGACGAGTCGTGCAGCCACGTGACGACAGTAGGTAACAGGGGATTGAGGGACACACCTCTCCGCAGTGCGCAGGGTGAGTTTGACACGACTCCTCCCCCTTCACCTCGCGAGACACAATCAGGAGAAACTCAGACTTCTGTGTCCGCCCATAGTCTACACTGACAAGCTGTAACGACCAATCAGAGAGCCCGTAATCACACAACGCTGTTCAGCCGAGAGGGATAGAGGGATGAGCGCATGAGCATGGGGGTTTCTCTGTCTCTCTCTCTCTCTCTCTCTCTCTCTCTCACCTGCTCAAACTTCCATCCATCTGACATGGTGGAGACCATCTGAGTGAGTTCCTCTTCCTGACACTGCAACACCCTGTACACATGCTTCATTGGAGTCTGGATGAAGAGAGAGAGAGAGAGAAAGTGAAAGAGGAAGAGCGGAGCAAAGAGAAAGATGGGGAGAGTGTTAGAGGAGATTGTGTGAGAGGGAGAGAGAGACAAACAGACAGAATAAGAGAAAGAGGGAGAGAGAGTGTGTGTGTGTGTGTGTGAAAACAGTTTTAAACAGCAAATAATGTATTACTTTACTTCACACCCCCCTCCTTTTCTCACAATTTTTTTGGTCACTGATTCCCAACCACCTGCCAGCTCTCCTCTATCAGACACCATCTACCAACTGTTGTTTGAAGAGTGAAGGCTAACGTGTACTTCCTCTGCATCTTTTACTGTGATTGACAAGAGAAAGCAGAGTACGCCGTCCCTCTCACTCAGAGAGCACGGCCAATTTTGCTCCCTTGGCTAACCGAGACACGTGACCGTGGCATCATCGGGATTCGATCATCGGGATTCGACCTCGGCTGATAGGGCGTACGCTTTTCTGTTACTTGCCTTCTATAGTGAAACTACAGAAAGCTGTAATATTGGGTTAGAGTCCGTACTCACGTGCAGGGTTTTGGCATCTCGCTCTCTGATCCTGTCCTTGACAACTTTAATTAATGATGTGATGTTGTAGAACTCGGCCTCCTCAAGAGCTCCTAAGACACAAATCTTTGCTTCATACATCATAAACTGATTTTAGATAGAGATAGACAGAGAGAGAGAGAGAGAGAGAGAGAGAGAGAGAGACAGGGTCAGGGTCTAAGAATACTATCAAAACCCTCTTAAAGATCAGATAGTACAGTAACAATAATAGTTCAAGCGAAAAAAAATATTTAATGAAGAGGTAGGTCTTCAGTCTCCCAGAGGAAGTTCATTCCACCCCCTGGGTGCTGGCACAGAGAACACCTGTAGGCCTTGATGCAGGTCTTCCAGGATAGAAAGTGGAAACTTGGGATACACTAACTAACAGGTGCACCTCTAACAAAATATTATATATATATATATATATATATAATAAATTTGCCCTTTTACACTAATCCCCGCCAACAACTCTCACCTTAGGGGGGAGGGGACCCTCTAGGCTTGTGTACCTGAGACAAACTAATTATTAATTTACCAACAGACATGCTAAAGCTGTACTTACACCAACAGATCAAGCAGATAACAGATCCAAGATAGAAGAAACTCAAAGCACACAAATATAATAACAAGCAGATTGCATATCTGGGATATCAGAGTTAGGGTTCATCATACAGATAGGAAAACAGTCCAGTCCGGTTTCGGTTAATCTGTGCACACTGTAGCCACATAGCAACCACCTAGCAACACTCTAGCAACCACCTGGAACACCATAGCACCACCTGTACGGTGAACACGTGTGTGTTTGTTACCTTCCTCTGTCAGATTTTTGTTGAGGACCAGTTTGCCGTGTCTCAGGTAGTTCAGCACGGGCCCGAAGTACACCGGATCTCTGTCGATCAAATATGCACCCAACTCATCCTGCACACACACACATGCACACATATATGTTAAAGTTTAACAAATTTTCCCTTTTACACTACAATTCCACTGTAAAATACACAGTTTTAATATCTGATATCTAACATGTTTGTCCCTGTGAGAGGAGAGCTCTGGTGAAGAAATGCAGGGTTAAATATTAATGTGTAGAGGAGTGTGTGCTCACTTCAGACCAGCAGCTCGCTCCTTAATAGCAGGAGGTTCATGAATAAAACACACACTCTCTCTCTCTCGCTCTTTCTGTGTGTGTGTGTGTGTGTGTGTGTGTGTGTGTGTGTGTGTGTTAGCTCATGAAAAGAGCAGTCCTCTAAGATCTTCTATCTTCCTTTAGAGACTATTTAGCGACATGCTGAAAATCTTTCATTATAAAACATGCTTTAATATTCAACAGTTAGTATATTACTGCTATTTTTATTATGTCACGTGTACATGATTATATACAATATATATGCAGTAATGATAATCATTTTTATTATATACTCAAGAATGCATCTCAAATAAAACATGAGGAGAAGTAAATCAAACAATATGTTTAAAATAAATAAGTAAAACACTGCAAGTTATTGAATAAATCAATGTTACGGATTTATACTGTACAATTCACGTCCACTGTTTTAATCAACTACTTGTTACTGTGTAAGGAATTAAACAGCCCACGTTGTGCTATTATAGGAAACTAATCAAAACAACTTTTGAACAACTTGTGGTATTTTATTTATCCATTTATAGTTACGTTTAATGTTGTTGAACGTCTGTAAAATGCTATCATAAGCACTATCAGTTGTATTGATAATATGTTATCGGTTAACATAATAAACCATATTAATATAAACCTGTGATTTGCCTTGCAGCTGGAACCGCTGTCACAGCTGCTGTTATAGAAAATTCATCAACTCCTTCTGTCCAATCAGAAATCAAGAATTCAACAACGCTGTGGTATGTCATCATATTGTCATGATATACCACACCACGTCATATTGTCATATGTCATCACTCTTAACCGCACAACAGCTTTAAGGATAAAAACAAACAATATGGACTCATAAATAATCGTTCGCAAACGCAACAACGATTTCAATTTTATTTAGAATTACCAATCCTAATAACATTCATGTTGTGGTTACAAATGATCATTTGCGTTCTTATACTTATCGTGCTACCTACATTTCGTAGCTAACTTTGTGGTCAATTACAGGAATTTTTTTTTTTAAATACCTAATATTTATGTAGTTAAAGCAATTTACCCCCAATACAGTAGTAGTAGTTTGTTTGGTTGGTTTATTTTATATATAGATGCATGGGTGAACAACGAGTCATATAGTTGGGTTGTAGGCCAACAGACTCACGAATAGGAGCCATGGGAGGGAAATCAAACAGTTCACGGCAGCTCAGTCAAACATGCTTATTAACCAAGTAGCAATGTGTACCTGCTGTAGGTCTTTAGCAGATGTGATTGGCGCAAACCAGGTAGAATCGTCAGCATATAGGAATAGCTGGTTTTCGCAAACCTTTACCAAGTCACTGATAAAAACTGAGAATAACAGAGGGCCTAGGATAGAGCCTTGGGGGACAGAAGCATTAATTGGTGTAGTGTTAGAGCTCTGCCCTGAAAGTAGTACACAAATGGATTTTCCAGAGAGGTAGCTGTTGATCCAGGTGAGGAACTTTTTTTGGATTCCCTTTGCCTTGAGGCTGGACAGCAAGCCATTATGCCACACTTTGTCAAAGGCTCCTTTGATGTCAAGCACGATTACAACCACCTCTTCACCACTGTCAAGGTGTTGATTCTACTTCTGGGAGAGGATATTTAGGAGGTCAGCCGTACTGTGGGTACTAATGATACTAATCAGTGAAATTGGGAGGTAATTGGGCGGTAATTTGTTGGGTCCGATTTAGAATCCCTTTTGTGGACTAGAGTCACTTGTGCTACTTTCCACCGAGTTGGAAAATTGCCACACCTGAGGCAAAGGTTGAACAGGTGAGAGAATGGTGCTCTGCAGCGTACCCTTTCACGACTTTGGCAGGGATTATTTTCGGGTCCAGTTGCCTTTATCTGGCTTCAGTCTCATGAGCTGTTTGCGAATTGGCTTCGGCCAAAACTTGGTGTCCAGCTTGGCTTCAGTTTCCATTTTCAAGGATTGAACAGTACTAGTATTAGTAGTAGATGCACACAAGATGTGCCATTATTCGAGATGAAATTAATAACCCCATTTTTTAAAAAGGTGGATCAGTGTTAATCTGGGCACGGATTTCTTTCTAGAGTTAATGGCCGTAGAAAGTCGGATTATGTGGGATCGGTGAGGATTTGGGTCCGTTTGAGATTACCGTTTGCTATTAGGCCATGAGAAGAGGAGAGGCAGCTGGAGACAGGGACAGGTGGACAGTCAAAGCCTTAAAAATTAAATCCATGGGCACTAAAAACCACTGTAGCTCATAAAGCCTTTAAAAAATATATGAGTTATACTGCTGTGAGTTTAAACCCCAGGACCGCCTCACTTTACATCACTTTGGATAAAGCTTCCCAGGGATTTAATGCAAAAAAAAATAAATAAATGCTTTAGCGGCTTGAAACATTTATGTGAGGGAGATGGAAATCTGTATCTGTTGCGTTTAACACATACTGACAGATTCGTCCATTCAGCTTCGTTGGTTAAAAATGTAGATGATGCATGAGAAGTTCGTGTGGAAAAACGTGTGACTGTAGAAGTCAACTGATCACCCTGAAATTGCGAACTCAAATAAACGTGACATTACATTAATGTGATCAATATTAGCACATGTTCTACATGGGGAAAATGTTCATGAAAATGTATGTAACAAAAAAAAACTGTGATATGTAAGAAATCACATAAAAATAAATGAGTCATGTCTAAAAATCACGTGAAAATATACCCTTTTAGTGTATAAAGTGAAAGCCCAAGCCAGTAGTACTAAAGTGTATTGATGTCATCATCATCATCATCATCATCATCACTGCAGCTACCTCAGAGCCCCGGAGTCCATCATGTCCGCTCGGTGAGAGCGTGTGGTGTGTGAGACAGAGAGGCTCTTGTTCTCAGGTGAAAGAGAGGAACTGTGTGTCCGTGTGTTAAGCTCACGGCAGTCAAACGTCCCAGCGCTTTCAAAAATCTGCTTTCAGAGTGAAGAAGCAGACGGGTGACCGCATTAACACCACTCGGAGTTCATTTTATCCTTTACACTATCCTTTAGTAAAGATGTGCGTAAACGTTCGCATACGCCAAAGCTAACCTAAAATTTCCGCCGGATTTACAAACGTTTCGGAAACACCGCTGTTCTTAGTACCTGCCGTGTGCGTGTTGATCAGAAAGCAAAATGTACGACGAAGGTAAAAGTAAGACAGAAGCGGATGTTATTTTGACACACCTCCAGGGTCGGGGGTTGGATTCCCACCGTGGCCCCGTGTGTGCGGAGTTTGCATGTTCTCCCCGTGCTGCGGGGGTTTCCTCCCGGTACTCCGGTTTCCTCCCCCAGTCCAAAGACATGCATGGTAGTCTGATTGGCATGTCCAATGTGTCCGTAGTGTATGAATGGGTGTGTGAGTGTGTATGTGATTGTGCCCTGCGATGGATTGGCACCCTGTCCAGGTGCCCCATCCTCCCTGGGATAGGCTCCAGGTTTCCCCGTGACCCTGAAAAGGATAAAGCGGTATAGAAGATGGATGGATGGATGGAAGATAAAACGTTTTCACTAAATGTTTCTCCAAACTCCAGCTGTCCAGTTTCGGGGAGTCCGTGCCCACTATAGCCTCCGATTCTTGTTCTTGGCTGACAGACGTGGAACCCGATGTGGTCTTCTGCTATTGTAGCCCTCAACGTGTTCGACGTGTTCTGCAGTCTGAGATGCTTTTCTGTTCACCGCGATCGTAAGAAGTGGTTATTTGACTCACTGTATCCTCCTTGTTAGCTCAAAGCAGTCTGGCCGTTCTCCTCTGACCTCTCACATCAAGACGTTTCCGCCCAGAAAAGTGCCCCGTCACGTCATCGTTTTTTTTTTTTTCCCCCCACACCATTCTGTGTAGAGACTGTTTTGTGTGAAAATCAGCAGTTTCTAAAATACTCGAACCAAATTGTGCCTCATTTACCCAAATAATTTTCTGTTTTCATTTTTTCCTTCTGATCTTCCTTTTACACTAGTTTTTTTTTTCTTGCATAAAAGTATGCGGACGAAAACACGACACTTTGTTGTTGTATCAGTTTGTTTTTAATCTCTACAGCATGTTACCTTCTCTCTATCTTCCTCTCTCTCTCTCTCTCTCTCTCTCTCTCTCTCTCTCTCTCTCTCTCTCTATTCACGCCCGACTGAATAATTTTTAATCATGCAGAAAATAAAAGCTGGCCTATTAGTCGTGTTTATACCAGGCTCTCATGGGGGGTTCTTTAGGACTTTCAGGTGCGAATGATGTCACTGTTTATGTAACTTAATATGTAGGTTCGGACCGGGGTGATGACTTTGCGAAAAAATAATATATATCATGCATCGAAACGTGTATAGTAATTATGTACGTTGATTTATGTATGTTGATTTAAAGTAGTATAGTTACTTGACTTATTTCATGTGAAATCATACAAGTGGGTGTGGTCAAAATCAAAAATACCGAGGTAGGAAAAACGACACGAGTGAGTGAGTTCTAAAATTGTCATGACTAATACGTTACACGTATTTATTACACTTGATATGCTAACACTGTAACAAACATGAAGTTAGCTCAAATCGTCTACATAGGTTTATTCATTTATCGTAAACTACAATAAACGGAAACAGGAAAACAGTATCTTAAGAAGCATGGGAATAACGTAGACTGGGAATTATCGAACAGTACTGCGGTCTACTACTTATTATGCAGAGATTTTAACTTTTGACTGTTTAATTCTGTTCACTTCACTAGCAGCTTCAAGACCAAATGTTAATGATCATTTACTTTATATTCTACTGGGATTTATTACTTCATCTGTTCATATGGAGTTTTAGAAAAGATTCACTATGAAGGTTTTTTTTTTTTTTTTTTTTTTTAAACAAACATGTCATTGTTGTCATTGTGCAAAGAGATGAACTATAGAATTTTATTGAGGGCCAACATCTTAATATGTAGTCAATTTTACTCACTGATAATACATCAAATATAAAAATGTATTATATATATATATAAATATAAATATAATGTCGATGATGAATTTGGACATTTTGTTTTTCAAGTCTTGTTATTAAAGTTTGATTTATTGATGCCATGAAAACTAAACGCCAAAACCAGCGAGAAAATATCTCCCAACTTACCAAACGTCATTAAAATGTGGCGTTCAACGAGGACCGCCCCAATTTGATCTCATGCTGGGTTTTTTTCCCCCTGAATTTGCTGTTTTATTGTTAGTTTATTTTTTTGTTTTTCTGAATTGACGTTCCTTAATTTTCCTGTTGTGTTTTCGGTTTGGTTGTTGTTTTTCTGAATTTGTTGTTTTGTTTTGGTTTCCTTGCGTGTTTCTGAATTTGTTTGCCATGTCTTTGGTTCAGTCGTCACGTTTCTGAAGTCGCCGTTTGCGTTTTCGAATCCGTCACATTTCCGAGTTTGTGTTTGCGGTGTTGTATTTCTGAAGTTGTTGTGTTTTTGGTTGCGTTGTCCGAACTTGTTGTCATGTTTCTGAATTTGTTGTGTTCTCGATTTTCTTGTTGGGTTTCGGTATTTTCACTTTTTTTTCGCTGTTACATTTTCCATTTTGTCACGTTTCCGTATTGTCACGTGTATGCAGTATTTCTGAACCTGTGGTCATATTTCTGAAATTTGTTGCGTTATTGTTGTCTTTTTTCAATTGTTTTTTTATTTATTTTTATTGTCGTGGGTTTTTTTGTTTTGTTTGTTTGTTTGTTGTTTTGTTTCTAAATTTGCTGCTGTGTTTTTGATTTTGATGTGTTATTTTTAGTATTGTTGTGTTTTAGGTCTGTTAAGGTGTTTTGCACGTGTCACGTGTTGGGGAATTTTGTTTTATTAATAGCGAGAAAGCTTTCAAAAACTGAAATTCAAAGTGTACCTTGTCAGAGTGGAGCTCGGGATCCTCCTGGCACAGCCGGGACAGGAAAGACTTGGGCTCCCGGCACAGAGTTTGCGTGGTTGTGAGAAAGTAAGTGCCCCCCACGTTGAGCCGGACCCACCGAGACGAGCCGGTGGTGAACTTGCACGCGGACGGACCCGGAACCGCAGCCGTGTCGCGCTCGTGCGCGTCCATCTCTCTCTCTCTCTCTCTCAGTGTCTCCCAGAGCGCGCAAACCGGACCGTCCGATCTAATCCGATCTATATTACATGTAGGAGTTTAGGAAGAGCTCTCCTGGCAGTGCTCAGCAGCTGTTTCCGGTTGCACTAAAACCTCGTAAAAGTGCAAGTTATATATAGTGTTTAAGATGATCGCGTGTGTGCTGCGGCTCGCGCGCGGATCTCCACACTATAGCGAGTGAAATCACAAACGCGCACAGTTTATCGTCTGGAAGTGAGATGTTGCCAGATCGGGCAGAATCCCTCACTAGAGAGCGCAGTGTTAAAGGAGAAGTCCTCTCTGAAACATGCTGATGTATTGGTGATGTTCTGGCGCTGAAATGTGGGTTGCTGGTGTTATTGATGTGAGAAGATAGAAGTTGTGTCTCATGCTGATATCACAGAGGGAATCATCCATAAGTGATATCTGTCAGGTTTCTCTGTTTAAAAAAGAAAAAAATTCCAATCACCATTTTCGAGCAACGAAAATGACCTTTTAACTTTGCTAGTGTTGGACGCACGTGAATCGAAGAGGACTTTGGCTAAGTGCGCGTCGTGATGACGTCACATGATGCGTCTTGGCGCCTTGGAGTTTGCTTGTTTTTGTAATCATTTCTGTGATCGCAAAATCCTGGAGGGTCTGTGGGTGAGGACGTGACAGAGCTGGACAGACTAAAAGACTGAAGTGGCGCTGCAGTTCTATTATTTAGCACTCCAGAGTTACTGTTGGAAAGGTAAGAGGGTGATTGAGCTGTGCTTTTTTTTTTTCTTTGTCCCATCATCGTTTAAAATCCAAGATATAAAGATATATACACCAACTCAAAACTATATTAGAAAACATCTTTTATATTCAAAATATCAAATTCAATTCAATTAGATTCCCCCCCATTTATTAGTTTTCTCAAATGTGTATAACAATGACTTGCGTCGTTAACAATCACATTTAACAAAATAATACCAGCCTAATAATATAACAGCACTAGATTCTAAATAAATCAATAATGTAAATTGTTAGAGTCGACGCTTGCGTAATATTGTTTGGTGAGAATGTTGACTTTTTTTTTTTTTTTTTCATTGGCTGAAATGTCTGTGATAAATTATAGTAAACTGATGTCTAATCAACTCAACTCATTCTCATTTACCTTGACTGAAAGCAAGGGCGATGCGTCAGAGGACCTTTCAAGCAAGAAAATGGAGTCCAGATGAGAAACCAGCCAAAACATGACTGATGTGAGATTGTGGAAGCGGGCAGGGCTTCCAGTTAATATCAGAGAAAACGGAACACCTGCACAGCTGTCGATCATTTCAGATTCACACGTATTTTGGTATATTTTGAGTG